>NW_007727377.1:284198-296680 GCF_000696425.1 Galeopterus variegatus | reverse complement strand
TTCTGAGGGGACACGACGGCGGCAGCGGCGGGACGGGCGGCCCACCAGTTGAACGCCAACGGCTGAGGCAGCTGAGGAGGTATCTGCCGCCAAGGGGAGGGGGACACTGCTGAGCGCGGGGGTTACAGCGAGAGCCTGGGATTTCCTCGCTGTCGCCCGCCCTCCCCGCTGCTGAGTGGGCTCCTGAGGTGATTCCCGAGACCCGCGCGTGCCTGCGGAGACAGAGGCGCGGGGCGCCGTCGGCCAGAGACGCAGCGATGACGAGGCAGGAGGGCCAGTGCTGTCTGTGGGATCTCCGCCAGGAGATGCACGGGGCCTGGGCAGCCAGGCATTGAAGCTGTCACCTGCAAGCTGCTTGTCGGGGTGATCCAGAGACTGGTTCTGCCCCGCGCGCCTTTTTAATGGGCTCTGTTCCGGGTTTTCGGCCAACTCCTCCAGCACTGAGAGCTCCCAGTACCTACTTTAGAGAACGTCACTTTGGGTTCTGATGTTCTTATGTAAGAACCAAAGGGTAACAATGGGATTTAAAATGAGTGGCAAATTGTCAACTACATCATTCTTCAAAACTCGTTTTCTTCACAAATCTGACACAGGCTACTACTATGCAGCCGTTAGTAAAATACAGTTCGCCTAATGAGCCTTCACTTTAAGTGACAATACTACAGAGTATAGGTGCAAACTCTACCACCTATCGATGTTTTCTCTGTATCATTCTTAAATAGCTCCATTGAGTAAAAGAGAAACTTTATTTCTATAACCATTTTACTAATGTCAGTAAGTTTGGTCACGAAGGTTGCGATAACCTATTTTCTCTAGTTCAGTTTTATGAGATGCAGAATTGCCGCTTTCTTCAGCTGGCATGAGTTGACAATACCCCTCTCGGTTCCCCGCCCCCCAAATTGCTGAAACAGCAGTAGTTAAAATATTGTAATGTTTTCATGGTAGTAATACAAAACAAGTAAAATTTAAGATGGTCTGCATTTAGGCTTGTTTATTGTTCTAATAATCCAAACTTAAAAGTGTATGTGAAATGTTGGAAATAAATTTAAAAGATTATCTAGGCAAGTCTACACTCAGAGAACATAGGTATAGCACATTACTTTCATAATCCAGATCGTGGTTATTTACAATTTTTTCTTGGCTGACCAGGTGTGGAAGATATTGTATGAGTACTTTATAGTGCTTACATTCCAATTGAATCTAAGAACATTGCATCAGTATTTCTAGAAAAGACAATTTCCAGTGTCAGTAATTTGTGGAGTAGCTTTATATTAAAAAATGTAATGTAATGGATATATTGTGAGTAGTCAGGGGTTCCAGTAATAGGGAGATGTTAAAAGTAATTTTATCAGAATAATACTGATAATAATAACAATGAACATTTATTGAGCCCCGTGCTAAGCACCTTATATACATTTTATCCTCAAAACAACTCCATCATTAGCCACATTTTACAAATGAGCAAACATTAGCTATCACATTTACTTCCTATCCCCAAACCTATTACACATAGTTCAATAAATGTTGAATAAATTAATGAATAAGTCTTAAAGAGGTTAAATAGTTTGTCTGAGGTCATCATGCATGATTGTAATACCTAGTTAAGGTGATTCCAGAATATGAGCTTTTAAAACTAGTGAAATATTTGTATCAGTGTCACAAAATGAAGATTATGAGTGAAAGGAAGGTCCATTGAATGTCAACTGAATGTCTTGTCAGAATGTTAACTACAGAGAAGTCTGAGAGTCATCATGAGTATTTCTGACCAGTACCTAACCAGCAACTTTAAGAATGTAGGAAGTGATCAAAATTGGCTGAAACACTAAACTGCATGTCTAGACTGGACTTGTATGACAAGCAACCATACTGTGCATCATTGCAAGTTCAAAGTGAGGTATCACTTGCATGATGAGTGGAATATTAATAAAAGCAATTGCCAAAGACCAGAGCGCAGTAAAAATAAGTTATGTGTATTTCATGAAAAGACCAGTGCCAAAGAAGATGGGAAAAAAGATGCCAGGAAAGGATTTCGGGGATGACCCAATGCCAGAATTAAGTTGTACATATTCTCCTCCTATTTACATTACAGTAATGAATTTATTTGTTCTAATCCCCTAAGATAACTATAAAAAATGAGTCTAAGAACCAAGAATGACTGAGCCAAATTGTGGGTGCAGAGTTATGCATAGATTTCACCAAGGCCTTAAGTATTTGTTCTAAATCTACCTCCCTTAGGTTTCCCCTGCGAAACACAGCATTTGCCTTTGATTTTGACAATATAATAGGCATTAATTATTTTACTTAATTTGTACAGAACACTGGCTTTTCCCTTCAAATATTCTTGATTTGGGGAAAGAAAAATAAAAAAAATATTAAATCATCATTGTCTTCAGTCTTTTATTCTTAACTCCAAACGACTCAGCTAAATCTTTCCTTCACTTTTCTTTCCACAATTTTTAAAATAAATTTGCTTTTATATTATTTGCTTGTTATTCAAAATGTTAATGTCTTGCTCCATTTCTGTAGGTATAGTATAATGTGATTATACACAAACTTTGGCAGGTTAATTTTGCCCTCTCTGAATGCACAATACAGTCTCAAAGACTGGGGGGAGAAGTATGTTGTTATAAGATACATATCAAAACATAATGCAGTAAATGGTATGATGTCACACGTACTTCAACAGTCTAGCTATAAAAGACAAACTGATTTTTTGGAAGCAGCCTTAGATTCTTTTTGGAAGCAGGGAGAGTAGAAATATTAAATTAATTAAATTAATTGGAAACAGCAAGCGAGATGTTTGCAACCATATCAAAATGAATTACTTTAAATGATCTTTTAAAAATCTTTATTTTGGGGGGCCTTTATCTTCACTTACTGTTTCTTCTAAGATGCTTGCTCTGCGACAGACCTCAGGCTTGCCAGGCAAGACGTATTTTATTGCTTTTAGTTAACATTTAGACAATATGTCTTGCAGAGCCCTTTCTGGTGATTTTCCCACTATGTTTAGATTTTGTATTTTTGCTATAGCTGTCGGTTTAATTTTTAGATTTCTTGATTTTTAATGAGCAATATTTTATCATAGATTATTTTTCTCTTTCATCTTTTATTTTTCAGTGGGTAATGAGAAGTGACAATACAGAAAAAACAGCTATGAGGGTAGTCCATGTCCTAAAATGCAGGAAAGGATAGGAGCCTCTTTTCTTCACTTAGTTTTTCCCAGACCTTTCCTATAATCTCAAAAGCAGATGTTCTATGCTGGCCCAAGCTGTATTTCTTGATCAGAAAAATTAGCTAGGCAATTCTGATAAGAATAGTAGTGATAAAACAAAACACAAGTTATTCCCAAGAATGATGTATAAAACTTGCTTCAGAGAAAGTACAGCAAAATTTCTGGTACAATATTGTTACTTCCTTCCCAGTGCAATTCAACTAACAGCTATAAGTTAAGAAAGCTGCTGATATAACCAACTACCTGATAGCAATCTAAGCTTCCAATCATCAGAGAAACAAGTAGTAGAAAGAAACCTTCACTGTAAATGGGCCTTCAGTGCACTACTCTGGGCCAATCTCCCTTTAGATTTACAGAGAGAAGCACTCAGAGAGGATAATTAAATTAGTAGAATCCTTTCTTTGCTGTTCTGCCTCTAGGGTAAACTGTATTAAATCAAGGCATGTCCTTCCAAGACCAGGATTCACAGCAATCCTCTCTGGGTGAAGAGAAATTGGCTTGAGTTGAGGTTATTCATATAGAGTTTTTTTAGATCTTTTTCCAGGGCTCCCTCAACTTTATTAATCACAGTCTAATAAAAATCTCAGAGCCCACCAAGATTAGGAAATCTAGTTTTAAGCCCTATCCCACTAGGGAAGTTTCTGATGCACTTGGCACCCTTTAATGAAGGGCATATAAACTCGTTATTCAACAATATGGTTTTGAGCACTGTCAATGTGCTGGCCCAGGTTGTATCTGTTGATCAGAAAAATTTGCTTGATTTTGTGGTTGCAAAGATGACCAAGATACTAATAGACTGGTAGGGGAAACAGTTAACTTAATAAGATAATGTGATAAGTGAAATGATAGATGTGCCCAGTGCTGTGTGAAAAGTATGTAACAGCTGGGGGAAAGACTATAGGGAAGGGATAATGCCTGCTAAAGGTCTTAAAGGATGACTGCAAAGCAATAATGCGGAAGAGCGCTTATAGGAAGAAGGACAGTATAAGCAAAGTTATAGAGCACTATGTATAGGTACCTGGATGGCTAGTATTAAAAAACAAAGCTAGAGGTGACAAGAGATGAGGGCGGAGGTAAGCAACAGCCAGATCATGGGAAAAAGGTCAAAATATCTAAGATAGAGTCATTTAAAGATTTTAAGCAATAAAGTGACTTGGTCATATTTATATATTTATGCTTTTTCCAATATAGACTACTCTGGCAGCTATGGAGAACATAGCTTTGAGAAGAATAGGATGCAGGGTTGGGGGGGGGGGTATTGTCAATTCAGAGCATGTTTGGCAATAGACCAGTGAAGAGATGACTCAGGTCAGAAATAGAGCAGTGGATGTGGGGATGGAGAGAAGGCAATGGATTATCCAGGAGAACTTGGTGATTGATATGGGAGGTAGCAGTGGAAAACTGTGTAAGTGCAAAAATGATGCTGTTTTAGTAAGAACTGGAAAAAAATCTGATGGTTTTTTCGGTTTGGATATCCTTCATAAGATCTGTGAAAGAACTGGATGTCAGAATGTGGAGGCTTGTTGTACAGAGTATTAACTTTTTCACAAGTTGATTTTTCCTCTGTCTTTCCTCATAGCCTACCTATGTGTATATTTTATTCAGATGGCTATATACTGAATGATAATAATTCCTCTCCAATTTACCTACCACCACATGCATTACTTTTTTCTGATGAAATCCTAGATACTAATTATGATACCTACTCTTACCTGATTATACTTTCAGCATTAACAGAGTGATGGCATCCTTTCAACTGGGCTGACTTTGAAATCCCACCTCCTCCTCAGATTGTAGGGGAACCGCTTTGCAATGGCACTCTGGTGATCTTACACATCTCCACATAGGCCATGTAAGCAAGGATCAACTGCAGTCTATGTACGTTTTGGCAGAATGCCCTGTGATTCTCCCTAGAACATGGTAAGATAGTCAGTCTTGTGAAGAGCTATCCCAAGCCTATTTTTCATCTGCAAAGCTGGCTCCAGTGAGGCATGGGACTTTCCATCTTACCCAGCTTCAGAGCTTTGGATTAAAACTGATTAGCTGTACTTTAGGGTTGGTTCCTCAATGACAGAGAAATCCACCACTTGTGTCATCTATCATCTGGCCCCTCAGATTTGGTATCATCCTGTGGGACTAGGCACTTGGGAAGCTGATACTATGCCAATCTTATATTGCTGTCTATATAAATGATAAACTTTATAAATGTAAATAATAAACTTTCTAAATCCATTTGGGATTGTTGTCTTCTCATGGGCCGAATCTATGGAAGTATAACAAGCCAACTTAGCAGCTGCCACCATACTGCTGCTTAGGTACTGCTTGACCACTTGGCACAGATCTGATCTAGGAAATCCATAAATACTCCCAAAAGGAGTTAGCTCTGCTGAACCTCTCCCTGGATAAAGTAGGCCAGTCCAGTGTGGCCTAGTAAATCAGCAGCAATAGCAATTCAATTTCAAATTTGAAAAGACTGCATTTTCCCTAATCATTAGGGCTCCCTAAGATAACACCATAATTAGTGAAAACACTGTGTTGATATTGCAGGGTAAGAAGCAAAACAAAGACCCTGATTTAAATCCTTTCTTCTGAGCTTTAACATTATTTATTAACAAAACACTCCAAGATTCAGAGAATTCTCTTTCATTCAAGATGTTAGGTCCATTTTCATATGAACATTTAGCAGTCTTACTTGGTAGTGGCAAGTGTGAACTGGCAAAATGTGTGCTAGATAAGCTCAAAGGTCCTGTTTATACTTTTAAGTCAACTGGGACATCTCTATAGACAGATCAAAAAAAATTAATGTAAAAGTGCTTAAGGTAGGCAACTAATTGTTTAATCTTTGGCTAATAATTGACAGACTGCAGAAGAGCAAAGATGGGGAGTGAGAAAGGAAGATTGTTTTTTTTTTTTTTCTCCATAGATGTTGTCTTTTTTTTCCAAATAGGTCTTATTTACTTCTAGGAAGACTGGCTAATTAAGGACGCTTATACCAAGTGGAACAAATCAGTTATTCCCAGTGACCATGAATTGTGTCCAGAAAGACAGAGAGGCATGTAAGTTTGTCACTGCTTTTGACATTTTCTTAATTTTGAAAGAAAAGGTAGTTAACTTTGATGATGTAATGAAAATATTTTGGTTTGTTTAGTTACTCTTATGAACTATTTCAAATATTTTGTAGCACAATGCAAGCTATCATTTACTGATTTTTCAACATGTTCATCTACTCTATATAGGCCCTGTGCTAAGCATCATAGATACAAAAATTAGTAAAACATGGTTGTTTTCAAAGCCTATAAGCAAACAAAGCATAAAAATAAACATTTTTGATGTAGTGTAGCAAGTGAAATGACAGAGACATACAAAAGTATTTGGGTATATTTTACAGCATGAAAATATAAATGCATACAAAATGAAAAAGTAAATAAGCATCTTTCTGTATTAGAAGATGGTAATGTAATTTGTACATGTATATTTTGTCTCTGTTTATTCATCATTCAACATTTATTAAATAGTTACTGTGTACCAGGGACTGGGCTAAGCACTATGGGTAAACTAGTAAATATAATGGACATGGTTCCTGACCCTGTCTAGCTTACAATCTGGTGGAAAACATACAATATACTAGTAAACAAACAAAATATGTATAAAATGCAAATCATGAAAAGTACTGGTATAAAATGTACAAGGTACAGAGTGATAGAGAACGTTGGGGTAAAGGAGAAAGGAAACTCCAGATGATCAGAGAAGACTTCTCTGAGAAGGTGACTTTTAGGCACAATCTTGAAATATGAGAAGAATATGGGTATGAAAAGAGCAGAAATAGCTCATCCAAAGGAGAAATAAAAGCATGTGTGAAATCTCTGAGACATAAAGAATTTGAGGTGATTGAGAAACAGAAAGGAAATCAGTGTGGCTGAAACATAGTGAATAGGCAAAAGGCATAAAAGGAGGCTAGAGAAATAGGCTGGAGTTGGAGAACACTGGACGTTGTAGTCCATGTGGTAACTAGCTTGGAGTGTAATGAAGAGCCTTAATAGACTTGTAAGCAGATCAGAAACATGATCTGATTTATATTTTTAAATTAAGGAGGGTGATCCACTTCCAGAAAGATGGACTAGACATACCTCTCCCTATTCCTCCCACTAAGTACAACTAAAAACCCTGGACATTATATATAAAACATAAAAAGACTCTGAAAAGTGAAGAAAAGAAAGCAGAACAACAAGGGAACTCAGATGCAAGGAATGACATGGTGGTGTGTTCCTCTGGTTTTTAATTTATTGCCTCACATATCCCAGACTTAGAGCTGAAGAAACCAGCAACTTGAAAACACCAAGGGTACTGACAAAAAGAGCCTAAGAAAAGCCTGCTCCCTCCAGCTAAGTGACCAGGAAAGAGGCAGCCTAGCAAGACAGAAAATGTTAAGACAATAACCATTCTACTCCAACCAAGCAACACAGAAAAAACCATAGCCCCACCCCCACTGATGACAGCAAAGGCAAAGTAGGGAGCCTAGACTTCCACCTTTGCCAGGCTGTATCCGGACACCCCAAGACCCTTGCCATGGTGGTGTCAGAGAGGGCTAAGTAGGAACTCAGACTTTCATCCTTGCTGAGCAGTAATGAGACCCCCACCCCTTTCTATTGTGAAGCCTGGACTGCTGCCTCCACTCAGCAAGTGCCCCTCCCTGCTGATTGGTGTCAGAGGAGTCCTTGTAAAGAGTCAAGACTTTGACTGCTGACCAACAGTAACAAGGCTACTTCCAACCCCATGATGTTAGCAGAAACCAAATGGTGAGCTTAAGTAATAAATTTTTTAAAAAATACTAAAATTCTTATGGAAGCAAAAAGATCTCAAATAGCCAAAGTAATCCTGAGCAGAAAGAACAAAGCTGGAGGCATTATACTACCTGACTTCAAAATATACTACAAAGCTATAGTAATCAAAACAGCATGGTACTGGCATAAAAATAGACAAATGGACCAATGGAACAAAATAGAGAACCCAGAAATAAATCCATGTATCAACAGCCTACTGACTTTTGACAAAGGTGCCAAGAACATACATTGAGAAAAGGACAGCTTCTTCAATAAATGATGCTGGGGAAACTGCATATCTATATGCCGAAAAAAGAAACTTAGACCCTAATCTCTCACCATACACCAAAATCAACTAAAAATGGATTGAATACTTAAATGTAAGACCTGAGACTATAAAACTACTAGAAGAAAACATAGGGGAAATATTCCAAGACATTGGTCTTGACAAAAATTTTATGGAAAAGACTTGTAAAGCACAGGCAACAAAAGCAAAAATAGACAAATGGTGTTACATCAAACTAAAACCCTTCTGCACAGCAAAGGAAACAATAGAGCAAAGAGGCACGAGCAGAATGGGAAAAAGATATTTGTAAACTATTCATCTGACAGGGGATTAATATCCAGAAAACACAGGGAATGTAAACATCTCAACAGCAAAAAAAGCAATCTGATTAAAACATGGACAAATGACCCAAACAGACATTTCTCAAAGGAAGACATACAAATGATCTACAGGCATATGAAAAAATGCTCAACATCACTAATCACCAGCAAAATGCAAATTGAAACTACAGTGAGATATCATTTCACCCCAGTTAGAATGGCTGTTATCAAAAAGACAAAACAACAAATGTTGGCAAGGATGCAGAGAAAGTGGGGCTCTTGTATGCTATGGGTGGGAATAAAAATTAGTACAGCCATTTGGAAAACAGTATAGAGGTTCCTCAAAAAACTAAAAATAGAACTACCATATGATCCAGTAAACTCACTGCTGGGTATTTATCTAAAGAAAATAAATGAGCATACTGGAGAGATATCTGCATCTCCAAGTTTATTGCAGCACTATGCACAATAGCCAAGATATAGAATCAACCTAGGTGTCCATCAACAGATGAATGGATAAAGAAAATGTGGTATATATACACAATGGAATACTACTCAGCCATAAAAAAAGAATGAAGTCCTGTCATTTGTGGCAATATGGATGAGCCTGGTGACACTATGATAAGTGAAAATAAGTCAGACAAAGAAAGATAAATACCACATGTTCTTACTCATAAATAGCAGCTAAATAAAAGTTGAACTTTTATTTTTTTTAATTTTATTTATTTATTTATTTTTTCCTTTTTGTCTTTTTTCGTGTCTGGCAACGGATCGCAACCCTCAGTGTCGTGCCCGTACCGGACTGGACCGGAAACGGAATTGCAACCCTCAGTGTTGCTCCCGCACTTCGCTCAGCCAGTGAGCGGGAACCGGTCTGTATGTGGGATCCGAACCCTCGGCGGGAGCGCCGCCGCACTTCCAAGCGGCGCACTGTAGCAGTGCGCCACCAGGCCCGCCCCAAAAGTTGAACTTTTAGAAGTAGAGTAGAATTGTGGTTACTAGAGGCTGTGAAGCAGAGCGGGAGAAGGATAGGGAGAGGTTGGTCAATGTATATAAAATTACAATTGGATAGGAAAAATAAGTTCTAGTGATTTACAGTAGTGCTAGGTATCTATAATTAACAATAATTTATTCTTATGTTCTCAAATGGCTGGAAGAGGGGAGCTCAAATGCTCTCATCACAAAGAAATGGTATTTTTTGCAATGATGAATATGCCTAGTTACCCTGATTTGATCACCACACATTGTATACATGTATTAAAATATACCTATGTACCCCATCAATATGTACAATCAATACGTGTCAATTAGAGAATATTTTTTTTTGAAAAAGAAGCAGGAAAGGCAAAGGAGTCAACAGTGTTCACAGTGCCAGCTATTGGCACTAAGAATGTAATTTCATAACTTCTTTCTGAAAAAATATGATATAAGAAAAATGAAAAACAAAACAAAAGAAAACTCTCTTACCCGTCCCAGCCAGGCAGGTATTAGTGGAGGCCTGTAGGAAAGTCAGGACTCCAATCATAGGCCAGGAGTAATGAAAAGCCCTGCCTTCAGGTGTTAATGAAGGCCAAGTGTGGAACCTGGACTTTTACCACATGTGGCTGTAAAAAGAGCACTCCTGCTTCCTTTGCTGGAGCAGTGTCACAGAAAGCTAACTAAAAGAGAATATCTATATAAGATCCAAAGGCTGGTACCATAATACCCAAAATGTCCAGGTTTCAATTGAAATTCCCTTGTCATACCTTGTCATTCCAAACTGAATGGAAAAAGACAATTGATAGATGTCAAGAACAGAAAGACAGAAATGTTAGAGTTATCTGACAAAGATAAAAGTAGAAAAGTGGTTACCAGGGGCTGGGGGATGGGAGAATAAATACTCTCTGGAAATCAATAGTGGTGATGGTTGCACAACATTGTGAATGTATTTAATACCATTGAGTTTTACACTTAAAAATGGTTAAAATGGTAATTTTATGTTACGTATATTTTACCACAATGAAAAAATACTAAAAGAAAAAGACAAAAAAGAAAAAAAAGAGGAAACCCTAGGAAGAAGTGGTATAACATTTTTAAGTGTTGTGAGAAAAGAACTGTTAACCTAGGATTCTGTATTCAGCAAAAATGTCCTCTAAAAATAAAGGGTAGATCAAGATCTCCTAAGAGAAAGAAAAACTAAGAAATTTTGCCAGCAGATCTACCTTTAAAGAATGGCTAAAGGAAGTTCTCTAAACAGAAAGGAAATGATGCAATGAGGAATGATGGAACATCAGGAAGGAAGAAAGAACACAGGAAACAAAAATATGGGTAAATACAATATAGACTTTCTCCTCTTGAATTTTCTAAATTATGTTTGATGATTGAAGCAAAAATTATAACACTGATATATGTAGAGGATATATGTAAGAGTAATATAGTATAAATTGGGAGAGTAAAGTCATGTAAAGATAGGCAAGTTTTATAAACTTCACTTGAACTGGTAAAGTAATGACACTAGTAGACTGGTAAATTATGCATATATAATGTAATATCTAGAGTAACCACTAAAACGCTATAGATAAAATGAAATTCTAAAAAATTTTCAATTAACCTACACGAAGGCAGGAAAAATAAAACAGGAAAATGAAACATAGAAAGAACAACAACAACAAAAAAACCCCAAAAAATAAAATGGCAGACAAACTCCAACCTATCAATAATTATCTTAAATATAAATGGTCTAAGTATACCAATTAAGAGCCAGAATGCAGAATGGATTAAAAAGTATGACCTAAATATATGTTATTTACAAGAAACTCACTTCAAATATATAGGCAGATTGAAAGTAAAGGGAAGAAAAAAATATTGTGCAAATGTTAATAGAAAAAAGCTAGAGTGGCTATATTAATGTCAGATAAAGCAGACTTCAAAGGGGCAAGAAAACCAAAGGGGAAAAATAGAAGTACTGGTATACTCAGTTTGCAAGGTAAAGAGTTAAGGGATACTTCACATAGTTGGTAGGAAAGGAAATGAGCATCTAAATATTCAAGTGTTCCTTAAAGTTACAATGGTAAGTAATACAGAAGCTGAAAATAATGATACAGTTACATTGAGGAGAATAAATGAAATAGTAGAGGTATGGTGTAAGTTAGCTAGATACTCTTCTGCCTGTCAGAAAGTCCATGGATAATCTCCTAGAATAGCAAGTCTATTAACACAGTCAGTTTAAATGAGTTAAGATGGGAGTAAATAAAGATGGGGCAGAGGACTATGGTTTTCTTATTGTAAGTCCCTCTAAACCATATAATTATTAAATCTTGTGCATGTATTTCTTTAGTAAATACTTAAAAATTATTTTAAGTAAAATATAGAATTCTCTACTGTGACTGAAAAGAGCATAAAGACTGAAGTCCCTTGCATGGTTGTCAAGATCATTTACAGGATGACCCCAACCTAGCTTTACCTCTCTATTTCTAGCCATATCCCAGCACACTTTGTGTTTTAGCCACATCAAAAAACATAGTCTTGGGCCAGCCCGGTGGCGCACTGGATAAGTGCGCCGCTTGGGAAGCGCAGCGGCGCTCCCGCCCGAGGGTTCGGATCCCACATACAGACCGGTTCCCGCTCACTGGCTGAGTGAGGCGCGGGAGCAACACCGAGGGTTGCAATCCCGTTGCCGGTCCCCGGTCCGGTACGGGGGCAACACTGAGGGTTGCGATCCGTTGCCGGACACGGAAAAAGACAAAAGACAAAAAAAAAAAAAAAAAAAAAAAAACATAGTCTTGCTTCTCTTTTTTCTCATCATCAAGTGCCCTTTTCCTTCATTAAGACTCTATTTAATTTTA
>NW_007727377.1:252619-284173 GCF_000696425.1 Galeopterus variegatus | reverse complement strand
ACACAGAAAAAAAAAAAAAAAAAAAAAAAAAAAAAAAAAAACATAGTCTTGCTTCTCTTTTTTCTCATCATCAAGTGCCCTTTTCCTTCATTAAGACTCTATTGAATGTTACTTCCTCCATGGAGTCTTTCCCAAATCAATCACTGTCCCACCCTGAGGGTACAATTGTTATTTCCTTTCCAGCATGTGTTTTTTTTTCATTCCATTTTTATATGCAATCGGTATACAATATATCTTTTGAGTATAAGTGAAATAGAACATAAATTATGGGAATTTAAAGTAGAAAGCATTTTACATATTCACAGGGAAAGAGTGAAAGAATTGTGCATGTAATATGAAAATATAGGGACAGACACATTAAACAAAAAGGGGGACATTTGTTATTAGGTAAGTGCAGTCTGTCCCCCTGGCAATTCTAACAGAGCAAATTTCAGGACAACTCCTCTTCTTCCCCTACTTCATGAAGATTCACTATATGTCTTCTAAGTCAGAAACCTTATTTTTAGAAAATATATTATTTCTGAGCATGACTGAAGCAGCACAACTTTTGTAGTTAGAGAAGATATACTTTTTCCCATGTCATACAGTTATAAATTCACTCAATTTTCATGGGATTTGGAATCTGATAGAAAAAAACAGGTATCAGTTGATAATGAGAATGAACTCATTTCAGCATTTTCTTGTTTCCCAAGCAAATAACTTTTTGCAAAAGTTGTGTTTAAAGGCACACTTACTAAGCCTTTTTCCATTAGCATGTGGTTACTTTTAATATTCTACAAAAGCAGTCTTATTTTTTTGTTTATTTCATGGAAGATTATGGCAATTAAGACAAGGGCTGCATTATTATTATTTTCCTTTGAACACGTCCAAATTTTTAAATTAGTATCAAGGATTAGTCATTTTGACACAATGGCTCTTAGGGTACCAGATGTCTGACAATTTGGAAATAAAAATTTAAGGCTTTATGTCTGCTGAGCTATTAATCCAAATGTGTAAATTCAAAAGGCAAAGTTAAGGATGCTTTCAGTAGCAAACCTTCTTAATTTTCATTGAAGGATGTATCCTCATCAAAATTATCTCATAGAGCTAGTTGCATAAATTACATTCTTGCAATTTATATAAAAATGTTTTACACATAATTATACAAAAAATTACAAGTTCACCAGAACATATAGAATTGCAAAGCGATGTGATGTACTTAGAGAACTAAATTAGGAGTGAAAGGAGTTGGACCTTCTTTCTAACTTCAAGTTCAAGGCTGTATAACATTGGGTAACTCACATAAACCCACTAACCATTGGTATTTTCAACTGCAGTGTGAGGATTCCCATATCTTAGAACTGTCATGAGGCTCAAATGAGAAAATGTATTCAAAATCATCATAAACTATACAAATGTAAGCTAATGTTAGTTGTGTAGCATTCATAGCACAAAATAGCTAAATATCCTCAAAATTGGCAGTTCTTTTTTCTTCCAGGATAAGTTTGATAGTCAAAATTCATTTGAAGCCAAGTCTGCCCAGTAAAATCGATACTCCGACAGGCTAATACTGTTTTTGGTTAAAGAAAGAAAAATATAGCTATAAAGCAGACATTTTTAAAAGCATGCCATATAAAATTACTGAAGGCAATGTTTTAAAAGGTCTCCAAATGCTGTGAATTATGCCAGCATCCCAAAGATAACTATTTTGAAGGCGTAATGCTAATTGATTATAATTGTTCAGTTATGTTTCTTAAAAGAATATATTTACCTGCATTTTAGTAATATTTCCCTATAAGCTTTTAGATTATTCTATCTTCAGTCTACATTTTCTGTTTAAGCTACTACTCTACAAAAATTTAAAGTGGAGCCAAAATAATCACATAAGTTTAATGTTTGTAAAATGAGAAATATATTCAGTTCTAATGCATTTTTTCTTGTGTGGGTATGGAAGGGTATATGAATGGTCATCTCCTGTAAAGTATTTCTTTTGTTAGGATTGTGAATAAAGATTGAAAGGGGGAGAAAGGAGAATAAGAAGGAAAATGTTTGTTACCTAAGTACCACTTCACTATTTAAATATTTAAATATGTTGATAAAACAAAATTGGCTTAAAAAGTTAAACTTTGGGGCCGGCCCGTGGCTCACTCGGGAGAGTGCAGTGCTGGGAGGCAGCGACGCTCCCGCCATGGGTTCGGATCCTATATAGGACTGGCCGGTGTGCTCACTGGCTGAGCGCGGTGTGGGCAACACCACACCAAAGGGTTGTGATCCCCTTACCGGTCACGAAAAAGACAAAAAAAAAAAAAGTTAAACTTTGCCTTTATTCTTTATATATGGAAATGCACTTTCTACAGGCTGGATAAAAGTAAACTATGGTTCATATGTTCCCCATCTCAACTTAGGTACCTGTGTTTCCTACACAGCATTGTCAGATTCCCCATGTGGCAGGGGGAAGCAGAGGTCATAGAATTATTGTATTTATTTTTCTCAGAAAAATATTGTGCCATGTTGAGAAAATATAGAAATTCACTTCCTTAATGGTACAACTTTTGCTATGCATAATCTCATGGAAAAAGAAAGATTGACCACATGCAAATTTTATTCCTGAGCAGGAAGATGAGGTTGTAGCTACTTGGGAAAGATAGATTAGAAAGACATTTAGTTTAAAAATACTATTCAGAAATTATATTAGGTACCCATTGTGATCTTGCTTTGGGGGAAGGGAAATTATTTTCCTATATGCGTTATATTTCTCTTTTATCAGGGCTTTTTAATATTGTGTTAATTGCATGCTTTTTCATGGCGCATTAGAACATAAATATGTAAAAGTGGCAAGCTGTCATGTCTCCTTTAAGAACATTAAGTGTTCTGTTAACATACAAGGTACCTGATTTTTAGTATGAAAAATATACTTGGGTTCCAATGGGATCTTATGGATGTTTGGTTCAACAGTCATATAAAAATGGAAAATTTGTCAATACTGATTTATTTCTCTATCTTGGTAAATCACAGAACAAGCAACCTAAAGCAAACATACATACAAAGATTTCCTGTATAGATTTGATAAAGAAGACTTCCACTGATACCTGCCATTTATACAATTGTATTCTGCATTCACTTTGAATACCTCGAAGAATTAAATCATTTGCTAACACTTGTGCTTTTTGGAAATTGGTTTCTGTAGATTTAATATAGCTGTAGTTATCACCTTACATATCCTAGATTCAAGGCCTGGAAGAAATCTTATCAAAATTGGTTGAGAGAACCAAAGATTCAAGGTAAGAGGATCTTGTGTCAGACTTTTCCATGAACTGGCTGGAAAAATATTCTCAAGCAAGGATATTTATGAAGATTTGAATTTGTTGATACATTGCTTTAAAGACCTTTATTTTCCAAAATGAAATAATCAAAACCCATGTTTCTGAATTTACCAGTATCTAATGAATTTTTCAGACATGAACATCAGCCATGCTGTACCATCAAATGGTTTGGAAGCAGGGCCAATACCATCAACAGTGATTTAAATTGGGGTGGACTGATTTATCAGGTAAAAATGGTTTTGATTTCATAGATTTGTAATTAAATGCAGTGAATTCACATGCTTCAGATTCATGCAAGATATGTGGCCAAAACATTTTGCTGTTCAAGAGACCTGAGAGTTAATGTAGTGAGGTATCAGAAAGCATCATGAGCAAAAGGTGTTTTGATTATTTCAGAGGGAAAACTTGTTGGCATAGCATCAGCATTTAAGAACAATTTGCAACCATCTATAAAGATACCTAGAATTTTCCGGAGAAAATAAGCACGTCATTGAAGTGGGAAGCAAATCTCCTAGATAGTTGTTTTCACAATGAAACCAAGTGCAAGGGATCATTGAAACAAATTATATCTTCTTCTCCCCAATTGTTTATCATATAAAGACTTTTGGAGGCATTTTATACATATAATGATCAGTAAAAATTTTCATTACAGTTGACCCAAATTTTCTTTTCTTTTTTATTTATTTATTATGGATATTCATGAGATACAAAGCTGATTGTCCCCCATCCTGCCCATGATGTGGGGGGAGATTCATACTGGGGGCATATGCATTACCAGAAATTACTTTTATACCCTTTGTCCCCTCCCAATTATCCCCCAACCTCCCACCCCTTCCCCCTCTCCCCTCAATTCCAATTTGTAGCCCTAGGAATGTTCCCTCCCTCTGTTGGATCATGGCACTACTGTGGTCTTTCTTTACTGCCTTTCTTTCTCTCTTAGCTCCCACATATGAGTGAGCACATGCAGTATTTACCCCTCTGTGCTTTGCTTGTTTCACTCAAAATAAGTTTTTTCAGGTTCATCCATGTTGTTGCAAATGGGAGTATTTCATTCATTTTTATGGCAGAGTAGTATTCCATAGTGTATATGTACCACAGTTTCCTTATCCAATCATCTATTGATGGACATTTAGGTTGGTTCCATATCTTTGCTATTGTAAACAGAGCAGCAATAAACATGGGAGTGCAGGTATCTCTTTGACATGATGATTTCCATTCCTCTGGATATAAGCCCAGAAGAGGGACTGCTGGATCATGTGGAAGATCTATTTGTACTTGTTTGAGAAACCTCCAAATTGTTTTCCAAAGTGGTTGTACTAATTTACAGTCCCAGCAACAGTGCAGTAGTGTTCCCTTCTCTCCACACCCTCGCCAGCATTTGTTATTCACCATCTTTTTGATTATAGCTAGTCTAACTGGAGTGAGGTGGTATCTCAATGTGGTTTTGATTTGCATTTCCCTGATGACTAGTGATGTTGAACATCTTTTCATGTATCTGTTGGCCATTTGTATGTCTTCCTTTGAAAAATGTCTATTCAGCTCCTTTCCCCATTTTTTAATTGAGTCATTTATTTTTTTTTTTTTACTGTATAATTGCTTGACTTCTATATATATTCCAGATATTAATCCTGTGTTGGATGCATAGTTGGCAAAAATTTTCTCCCACTATGTAGGTTGTCTTTTCACTCTGTTGATTGTTTCTTTTTCTGTGCAGAAACTTTTTGTTTGATATAGTCCCATTTGTTTATTTTTTCTTTTGCTTCTTGTGCTTTCATGCTCATGTTCATAAAGTCTGTGCCCTGACCTAACTACTGAAGTATTTCACCTATTTTTTCCCTTAGTAATTTTACAATTTTGGGTTTTATAGCTAGGTATTTAATCCATTTTGAGTTCATTTTAGTTTATGGTGAGAGTTGCATATCTAGTTTCATTCTTCTGCATATGGATATCCAATTTTCCCAGCACCAATTGTTGAAGAAGCAATCTTTTCCCCAATGTAGATTTTTGTTGCCTTTGTCTAATATCAGATGGCTTTGAGTCTGAGGAGTGATTTCTGGGTTCTCTATTCTACTCTACTGGTCTGAATGTCTATTTTTATACCAGTACCATACTGTTTTGGTTACAGCAGCTTTGTAGTATAATTTGAAGTCAGGCAGAATTATGCCTCTGGCTTTGTTTTTCCATATGAAAGGTAAGATTGTTTTTTACATTTCTGTGAAGGATGTCATTGGTGTTTTGACTGGGATTGCATTGAATCTGTAGATCACTTTGGGTAGTATAAACATTTTGACGATGTTAATTCTTCCAATGCAAGAGTATAGAATATCTTTCCATCTTTTGTGTTGTCTTTAATTTCTTTCAGAAATGGTTTGTAATTCTTATTGTAGAGGTCTTTCACCTCCTTGGTTAAATTGATCCCTAGGTATCATATTTTTTTGGTGACAATTGTAAATGGGCTTATTTTCTTTACTTCTCTTTCTGTTAATTCATTATTTGAGTATATAAATGCTACTGATTTTTTGGCATTTATTTTGTATCCTGCAATGTTACTGAAGTAATTAACCAGCTCTAGTAGTTTTTCTGATAGAGTCTTTAGGTTTTTCTATATACAGTAACTTGTCACCTGCAAATAGGAAAAGTTTGACTTCATCTTTTCCAATCTGGATTCTCTTTATTTCTTTCTCTTGCCTGATTGCTCTAGCTAGTACCACCAGTACTATGTTGAATAGAAGTCGTGAGAATGGACATCCTTGTCTTGTTCCTGTCCTTCAGGGTAAGGCCTTTAAGTTTTCCCCATTCAGAATTATACTGGCAGTTGGCTTCTCATAAATGGATTTTATTGTGTTAAGATATATTCCTTCTATTCGTAACTTGTTGAGAGTCTTTATCATGAAGGTATGTTGAATTTTGTCAAATGCTTTTTCAGCATCTATTGAGATAATCATATGGTCTTTGTCCTTGAGCTTGTTGATGTGATGTTCCACAATTAATGACTTTTGTATGTTGAACCATCCTTGCATCCCAGGATAAATTCCACATGATCATAGTGTATAATTTTTTAAATATGTTGCTTTATTCTAATTGCTAATATTTTGTTGAGGATTTTAGCATCTAGGTTCTTCAAGGATATTGGCCGTAATTTTCTTTTTTTGTGTCTTTATCTGGTTTTGGTATCAGAGTTATGTTGGCCTCATAGAATGAGTTTGGGAGAGCAGCATCCGTTTCAATTGTTTGGAACAGTTTCATGAGAATTAGTATTAACTCCTCTTTAAAAGTTTGATTGAATTCAGCTGTAAAGCCATTTGGACCCAGACGTTTTTTTGTGGGAAGATTGCTAATTACCACTTCAATCTCCTAGCTTGTTATTGGTCTGTTCAGGTTTTCTATCTCTTCTTGGTTCAGTCTTGCTAATTTATATGTCTCTAGAAACTTATCCATATCTTCCAGACTTTAAAACTTGTTGGCATACAATTGTTTATAATATTCCCTAATGATTCTTTGTATTTCTGTTGTGTCAGTTGTAATGTCTCCCTTTTCATTTCTGATTTTTGTTATTTGGGTCTTCTCTCTCCATTTTTTGTTAATCTAGCTAGTGGTGTGTCTATTTTGTTTATCTTTTTGAAAAACCAACTTTTAGTTTTGTTGCACTTTTCTATTTTTTTTTTTTTGGTCTCTATTTCATTTAGTTCTGCTCTGATCTGAGTTGTTTCTCTCTACTGTGTTTAGTTTTGAATTATTGTTGTTTTTCAAGTTATTTGAGGCATAGCATTAGGTCTTTTATTTGGATTCTTTCCATTTTTTGATATAAGCATTTACTGCAATAAATTTGCCTCTTAGTAGTCCTTTTGAAGTATCCCACAAGTTTTGGTATGATGTAACTTTATTTTCATTAGTTTCTAGAAATTTTTTGATTTCCTGTTTAATTTCTTCTTGGACTTGTAGGTCATTCAGGAGCCTATCATTTATTTTCCATGTATTTGTATAGCTTCCAGTGATTTGCTTATTGTTTATCTCCAGTTTTAGCCAATTGTGTCTGAAAAGATTGTTGGAATGATTTCAATTTTTTGAAATTTGCTGAGACTAGACTTGTGACCTAATATGTGGTCTATCCTGGAGAATGTAAGATAAGGTGATGAGAAGAAAGTGTATTCTTTAGTTGTTGGGTGACATGTTTTGTATATATCTGCCAAGTCCAGTTGGTCTAGGGTGTAGATTAAATCCTGTGTCTTTTTGTTGACTTGTTGCCTGGAAGTTCTGTCCCATACTGAGAGAGGGGTGTTCAGATCACCCCCTATTAATGTATTAGGTCCTATCTCCTTCTTTATGTCTAAGAGTGTTTATTTGATATAGCTGGATGATCCGGTATTGGGTGCATACATGTTTATGATTGTTATGTCTTCTAACTGAATAGTTCCCTTTATCATTACATAATGTCCTTCCTTGTCTTTTTTAATGTTTTTGTTTAAAGTCTACTTTGTCTGATATAAGAGTAGCTACTCCTGCTCAATTTTGGTTTCCATTTGCATGGTATATGTTTTTCCATCCCTTCACTTTTAGTCTATGAGTGTCTTTACAGGTGAGGTGGGTCTCTTGAAGACAGCATATACTTGAGTCTAGTTTTTAATTCAGTCAGTTAGTCTGTGTCTTTTGAATGGGGAGTTTAGTCCATTCACATTTAGAGTAGTTATTGAGAAGTGTTGTTTAATTCCTGTCATTTAATTATTTCTTGTTTAGGTGGTTTATATTATCTTTTGATCATTATTTCCCCTTTTATTTCTCTTCTTCAATGTGAGTTGAGAATTTAAGGCAGAATGATTTAGCTTATTTCTCTTTCTTGCTGGTATTTTTGTTTTAACTCTGGGTTTTGCTTTTTCTTTTGTATTCGTGATGATGGTCATCATTATTCAGATTCCAGATGAATGACTCCCTTGAGAACTTCTTGGCGGGCTGGGTGTGAGGTGGTGAACTCCCACAAGTTTTGTTTGTGTAGGAAATACACTATTTCTCCCTCCGTTCTGAAGTAGAGCCTTACTGGATATAGAATTCTTGACTGGCAGTATTTTTCTTTTAGTACTTTGAATTTATCATTCCACTTTCTTCTGGCCTGTATGGTTTCAGTTGAGAAGTCTCCTGTTAGTTTGATGGGGGCTCCCATATAAGTGACCTGATGCTTTTCTCTTGTGCTGGTAGAATTATCTCATTGTCTTTGTGCTTTACGAATTTAACTATTATATGTCTTGGGGAGGATCTTTTTGGGTTCAATCTGTTTGGGAAACTTTGAGTTTCCTGGATCTGAAGGTCTGTATCTCACCCTACACCTGGGAAGTCTTCTGTAAATATTTCCTTGAGTAGGTTTTTGATACCTTTTCCTTTCTCCTGCCATTCAGGAATGCCCACAATTTGGATATTGGAGCACTTGAGGTTGTCTGCTATCTCTCTTAGGTTTTCCTCATTATTTTAAATTCTTTTTTTCATTTTTTGTCTGCCTGAGTTATTTCAAAAAGACCATCTTCAAGCTCTGAAATTCTTTCTTCTGCTTGCTCTCCCCTGATGCTCAAGCTCTCGGTCATGGGTTTTATTTCATTGAGTGAGTCTTTCATTTCTAGAACTTCTGCTACACTCTTTGTTATGCTATTAATCTCTTTGTAGATTTCCTTCTTCATATTCTGGATGTTTTTTCTTGTTTCATTGTATTCTCTAATTTAGTCTTCCTTTATTTCTTCAAGTTTTCTTAATTAAGATCATTGCTCAAAATTCTTTTTCAGACATTTCAAGGATTCCCTGTTCCACGGAGTCTTACTTTGGGGCATTACTGTATCCTTTCAGTGGTGTCATTTCTTCTTGATTGTTTGTACTTCTAGTGTTTTTTCGCTGATTCTTGGTCATTTGTAGTGAGTTTGTTTCTTCTTTTACACTGAGGTTGGTTGTGGAGTGGCCTTGATTGCTACTGTGGTGGTGAATTGTCTTTGCTTGACAGTAGGTGTGGTGGTGGTTATGTTAAACTACCTTGGTTCCCGTTCGAGACTTTGTGGTCATAGAAAGAGCACCTAGTGCATGGTGTTCTGTTGGGCCAAACTCAGTGGGTCAGATCTGTGGGCTGGTGCTCCCCCTTGGATCTGAGGTGGGATGGGGGCCACATGGAGTCATGTGGTTTCACTCGCTGGTGGTGCAGCTGGACACTGCCCTTGGGCTCAACTGCATGGTTCCGATTCAGGGCATGGGGGCGAGGACTGGAGCTCACCCCGGCCAGGGTCTGAGGCAGTGGGGTCAGGGGGCTGTGTGTAGCTGCCCAGTTCTGCTGTCTGGAGCAGCTGCTTGCCGCTTCCCCCAAATTTTCAATTCAGTTTTAAGGTTTTGGAGAAATAAAGAATGTAGCTATCTAATGAATACATATTTCTCAAGCTGCAAACTCAGTTGCGATGGCAATGTGGGATCCTGGATAAGATCCTGGAACAGAAAAAGTACATTAGTGGAAAAACGTGTAAATTTCAAATAAGGTCTATAGTTTAGTTAATAATATTCTACCAATGTTAATTTCCTATTCTTGATAACCAAACTATGATTATGTAGAATGTTAACATTAGGAGAAGTGGGGTGAGATTAGGAAGAAAGAAATAAAATTGTTTTTGCTTACAGAGGACATGATTGTCTATGTAAAAAATCAAAAGAATTGACAAAAAAGATACACCTCCTAGAATAATAAGCAATTATAGCAAGATTGCAGGATACAAGGTCAATATACAAAAAATCAATTGCTTTCTTATATATACCAGGGATTAACAATTGGAATTTGAAATTACAAGCTCACCACCATTTACATTAGCACCAAAAAAAAAAAAAGCAATAGTTTGGTATAAATCTAATGAATTATGTAGATCTAAATGAGGAAAACTACAAAACTGATGAAAGAAATTGAAGCATTTCTTAATAAATGAAGAGATATCTTATGTTTAAGGGTAGGAAAACTCAATATTGTTAGGATGTCAGTTCTTTCCAACTTGATTTATAGATTCAACACAATCCTAGTCAAATCCCAGCAAGATATATTGTGGGTATAGACAAACCGATTCTTAAGTTTATATGGAAAGGCAAAAGACCCAGAATAGCCAACATAATGCTGAAGAAAAATAAAGTCAGAGAACTGACACTACCCAACATTAAGACTTACTATAAAGCTACAGTAACCAAGACAGTTTTATATTCACAAAAGAGTGGATGAATAGATCAATGGAATAGAATAGAGAGCCCAGAAATAGACCCACAGAAATAAGAACAAAAGATCAAAGGCAATTTATTGGAGAAAGGCTAGTCTTTTTGATAAATGGTGCTGGAACTGAACATCCACATGAAAAAAAAAAAAGAATTTAAAAACAGATCTTATAATTTTTACAAAAATTATTTCAGGATGCATCATAGACCTAAGTGTAAAATGCAAAAGTGTAAAACTTCTAGAAAATAACATAGAAAAAAATTTAAGTGACCTTGAGTTTAGCAATGACAACAAATGCATGATCCATGAAAAAAAAATTGATGTGCTGGACTTCATTGAAATTAAAAACTTCTGCTGTACGAAATACACTGTTCTAAGAAAAGACAAGTCATGGACTTGGAGAAAATATTTGATAAGGGACCTGTATTCAAAATATATAAAGAACTCTTAAAACTCAAGAACAAGAAAGCAAACAACCCAATTTAAAAAATGGGCAAAAGATCTGAACAGTCACCTAACCAAAGAAGATAAACAGATATGGCATATAAGCATATAAAAAGGTGCTCAACATCATATATCATCAAAGAATTGCAAATTAAAACAACAAGGAGATATCATTGCACACCAATTAGAATGACTAAACTTGAAAGCCCTGATGACACCAAATGCTGACAAGGATGTGGAGCAACAGAAAATAGCATTCATTGCTGGTGGGAATGCAAAATGGTACAGCCACTTTGGAAGTCAGCTTGGAAGTTTCTTACAAAACAAAATACACTTTTACCATATGATCTAGCAAACACACTCCTTGGTATATACCCAAATGAATTGAAAAGCTTATATCCACATAGCATCCTGCTCTCAAATACTTATAGTGTCTTTATTCATAGTTGCCAAAGTTTAGAAGCAACCATGATCTTTGATAGATTAATGGATAAACAAACCCTGGTATATCCATACAATGGGATATTACTCAGTAATAAAAAGAAATTAGCTATCTATCAAGCTATGAAAAGATATGAATGAACCTTAAATGTATATGGCTAAGTAAAAGAAGCCAGTTCAAAAAAGCTGCATACTGTATGATTTCAACTATATTACATTCTGGAAAAGGTAATATTATATAAACTGTAAAAATCCGTGCTTTCCAGGGATTCAGGGGGAGGGAAGAAAGGAAGAATCAATCGGTAGAGCACAAGGTATTTTAAAGGCAGGGAAAGTATTCCATTTGATACTGTAATGGTAAATACATGACATAACTCAAAATGTGTGACAGACTTAAATGTAAAATTATAAAACTGTTTAGAAAATCTTTGGAATGTAGGACTAAATAAGGAATTCATGGACTTTATACCAAAAGCATGATCCATAAAAGGTAAAATTGATACATTGGACCTCATTAAGATTAAAAATGATCTTTGAAAGACAATGTGATGAAGTTAAAAAGACAAACTGTAGACTGTGAGAATATATTTACAAAGCAAATATTTGACAAAGGACTAATATCTAAAGTGTATAAAGTATTCTCTCTTTCTCAAACATGAAACATAAGAAAACAAACAATACAGTTATAATATGGGCAAAGATATGAAGAGACCAAGGAAAATACACAGATGGCAAATAAGCAATGAAAAGATGTTCAATATCATTATTCATCAGAGAAGCATGGATTAAAACCACAGTGACATACCACTCACACTTATCAGAATGGCTACAATAAAAAATAGTGACAACATGAAATGATGGAAAGGATGCAGATAAATTGGATCACATATATACATCGCTGGTAGGAATTTAAAATAATACAGCCACTCTAGAAAACAGTTTGGCAGTCTCTTATAAAACTAAACATACAATTACCATACAACCCAGCAGATGCTCTGTTGGGTATTTATCCCAGTGAAATTAAAATTTATGTTCACTCAAAAACCTGTACATAAATATTCATAGCAACCTCGTTAGCAATAGCCAGAAGCTGGGAATAGCCCCAGTTCTTTCACAGTAGCATGGTTGAACAAACTGTGGTGCATACATACCATAGAATACTATTCATCAATAAAAAGGAAATAATTATTAATACATGTAACAACTTGTATGAATTTCCAGGGAATTATTCTGGATGAAAAAGGCTAGCTTAAAAAGGTTACACACAGTACGGTTCCATTTATACAACATTATTGAAATTACAATTTTAGAATTGGGGAATGGATTAGTGGTTGTCAGGTGTTAGGAATTGTGGGATTAAGTGGATATATTTATAAAAGATCAACACAAGCTATCCTTCTGTTAATGGAACTGTTCAGTATCTTCATTGTGGTTGTCAATACACAAATCTATGCATGCGATAAAATTGTATTGCCCTAAATACACACACATGCACAGAAAACAGTACACATAGAACCGGTAAATCTGAATAAGATCAGTGAGTTGTGTTAATGTTAATATACTGGTTGTGATATTGTACTACAGTTTTGTAAAATGTTACCATTGGATGAAACTGGGTAAAGGGTACTTAGGATTTCTCTCTATTAGTTCCTACAACTCTATGTGAATCTACAATTATCTTAATATAAATTTACTTAAAAAGACACAAGACCACTTACAATTGCTCCAAAGTAAACGAAATACTTAGGTATATACTAACAAAACAACAAATGGTTGTAGAGCAAATGGACATGTATAGGTGAGTGAAAGAAAGAACCTTAACAGAAACCACACCTTTTATGCAAATTTAACTCAAAAAGAGTAAAACTATCATTAAAAAAAGGTAAGAGAAAATCTTCAGAATCTAAACCTAGGCAAAGATTTTTTTTAGACATGATACCAAAAGCATAATCCATAAAAGGAAAAATTGACCTCATCAAAATTAAAATCATTTGCTCTGTGAAAGATCATGTTAAAAGGATGAAAAGACCAGCTACTGACTAGGAGAAAATATTTGCAAATGACATATCTGGCAAAAGAGTAGTATACAGAATGTATAAAGAACCTCAAAACTGAACAGTGAAAAAAAAGATTTTAAGGGTAGAAGACATGAACAGACACTTCACTTAAGAGGGTATACAGATGGCAAAAAAAAACCACATGAAAAAATGTTCAAAATCATTAACCATTAGGGAAATGCAAATCAAAACCACAATGAGCTGCCAGTGTACACCTATTAAATAGTGAAAATAATAAATAGTGACAACACTAAATGTTGGCAAAAATGTGGGAAAACTGGATTACTCATAGATTGCTGGTGGGAATGTAAAATGGTACAGAGTGAGAGGAGTGTGATGTTTATGTGCAGAAGGATGCTTGCCCAGCATTTTCTCAAATTTGATGTGTCTATGAGTATTTAAACTCCAAATCTCCAACCTCTTTTCACATTCTGTAATTCCCTTGCAAGCAGTACCATCCACTTCATAATTAATTACCATCCTCATCCCGATTTGAATGATCTATCTAAAAATGCAAATCTGATCCCATCACTCCTTTTCCCCAGTAGAAACCTGGGAATTTCTCCCTCATAGCTCACATCCCATCAATCCTCAAACTCTTCTAAATATGAGGGATCTTCAAAAAGTTCATAAAAAAATGTATTATGAAAAAAGCTATGCATGGATTGCAAGATGTTTTTCAACCAAAATAAACTTGTACTAACTTGTTATAAACATGTCTGAACAGGATCTAGTTTGAGTCACTAAGAAGGAGAAAAGAACAATTTGGAAAGAGCCCCTATCAGAGCAACATGAATGATTCTAAAATATAAGCACAAGCAAACATCAAATTTATCGTGAAGCTTTGGTGGAAGAATGGGGAAATCATCGATGCTTTATGAAAAGTTCATGGGGACAATGCCCCAAAGAAAGCAGCAGTTTACAAATGATGACTTGTTTTAAGAAGGGACAAGGGGGCTGACCAATTAGCTCAGTTGGTTAGAGCATGGTGCTGATAACACCAAGGCCCAGGGTTTGATCCCTGTACCTGCCAGGCACACTCCCCAGCGCCCCCCCAGGAAGAAGGGACAAGATGATGTTTAAGTTGAAGCTCACAGCGGCAGACCATTCACATCAATTTGCAAGGAAAAATTAATCTTGTTCATGCCCTAATTGAAGAGGACTGACAATTAACAACAGAAACAGTAGCCAATGCCATAAACATCTCAGTCGATTCAGCTTGCACAATTCTGACTGAAAAATTAAAGTTGAGAAAATTTTTCATTTGATGGGTGCCAAAACTGTTGCTCCCAGAACAGCTGCAGATAAGAACAGAGCTTTCTTTTTTCTTCTTCTTTATTTTTATTTATTTTTTATTTTATTTTCTCATTTTTAATTTTAATTTTTATTTATTTATTTATTTTATTTTTAAAATTTTATTTTATTTTGTCACTATACAATGTGGTTGATTATTGTGGCCCATTACTGAAACCTCCTTCCCTCCTCACTCTCCCCCCTCCCTCCCAACAATGTCCTTTCTGTTCACTTGTCGTATCAACTTCAAGGAATTGTAATTGTTGTGTCTTCTTCCCTCCCGCCCAGTTTATTCGTGTATTTATTTATTTATTTTTAGCTCCCACAAATAAGTGAGAACATGTGATATTTCTCTTTCTGTGCCTGACTCATTTCACTTAATATAATTCTCTCTAGGTCCATCCATGTTGTTGCAAATGGCAGTATTTCATTCTTTTTTTATGGCAGAGTAGTATTCTGTTGTGTAGATATACCACATTTTCCATATCCACTCATCTGATGATGGACATTTGGGCTGGTTCCAACTCTTAGCTATTGTAATCATCAAGTTGAAGGTATACCTGTTCTCCAATGTTCATTGCAGCACTACTTATTTTTATTTAAAAAAAAAAATTAATTGTACATATTTGTGGGGTACAATGTGTTGTTTCAATACATGCATATATTGGACAGTAATTCACTTAGGGTAGACAGCATATTCATCACCTAAACATTTTTCTTTGTGGCGATTGTGGTCAAGATCCTCTTTCTGGGCCGGCCTGTGGCTCACTCGGGAGAGTGCGGTGCTGATAACACCAAGGCCACGGGTTTGGATCCCATATACGGATGGCCGGTTTGCTCACTGGGTGAGCGTGGTGCTGACAACACCAAGTCAATCTTTTAAAAAAAAAAAAAAAAAAAAAGATCGTCTTTCCTAGCTGTTTAGAAATGTAGAATGTAATATAATGGCAATTTTAAACAAGTGAGATCATGATCCGGAAGACAAAGCACAATCAAAACAATAGCTACCAACAGGTGGAAATGGACCCATCAAGACCAAAGGACACGGCAATGGTTTTTTGTGGGGGATGTTCAAGGCATTTTGCTTGTTGACTTTCTGGAGGGCCAAAGAATGATAACATCTGTTTATTATGAGAGTGTTTTGAGAAAGTTAGCCAAAGCTATAATAGAAAAATGCTCAAGAAATTTTCACTAGATAGTCTTTATTCACCACGATAATGTTCCTACTCATCCCTCTCATCATACAAGGGCATTTTGCGAGAGTTTCTATGGGAAATCATTAGTCATCCACCTTACAGTCCTGATTAAGCTCCTTCTGACTTTTTTTTTTTTTTCCTAATCTTAAAAAATCTTCAAAGGGCACTCATTTGTCTTCAGTTAATAAAGTAAAAATAACTTCATTGACATGGTTAAATACCCAGAACCCTCCGTTTTTTAGGAATGGAGTAAATGGCTGCTATCATCATTTACAAAAGTATCTTGAACTTGATGGATCTTATGTTGAGAAATAGTTTATATCTTTATTTTTATCTTTTAATTCCATTTTTCCACAAACGTTTTCTGAAGACCTTTTTTTCCCGAAGTCTCCTCGTATTTCTGGAACTCATCCCCGTTATTCCAAGTTCAAGCCCTCACAATCTTTTACCTCGATTATTATAATACTGCTTTTTCTATCTTCAGTATTATACTCCTTAAATCCATCCTCATCTCTATTCGAATGATCTAAAAATGCCAAACTGACCCCATCATTGTTTTGCCTAGAACTCTTTGAGAGCTTTCTTTACTTCCAAATTCCATAATATGGCAAATTTGACCTCTGTTATCTAGCTACTGTTTGCTTTTTCTGCCACTTTGGGCCACTTCTTCCTTCACTAGGTCTATTAGTGTGTTTTTGTTGCTTATAACAAAAACCACAGAACTGCTCATAGTTTGGACAGTAAACACATCTGGTGACTTCAGTAACAGCAGGCTATCACATTGCAAAATGACGGAGCAGAGACAGTAGAGAGACCAACGTACTCATTCACTCTACTTTTTAAGCCCTCAGAACCATGCCCCTGACCACCATTATTAATTCATTTATTACTGCATGGTCCTATGATGTAATCACCTCTTCAAGGGCCCACCTTTCAATTACCATAATAGGATTTCCCACCCTCAACAGTTACAGTGGGCATTAGTTTTGGCAGTATGCTTCAGTGGAACAGAAATGTTTGCACTTCTACACACCATATTCTTTCTGTTCTTTATTTATTTATTTATTTATTTTATTACGAATATTCATGAGATACAATGCTTATTGTCACTGCTCGTGGCATGTTATGAGGGCCAGATTTATATTAGCAGCATAACCACCACCAGAATTTGCTTTTGTACCCCTTATGTCCTTGCTCGAACCATCCTTTCTGCCTGTCTCCTACTCTTTCTTTAAGATTCAGCTTATGAAACCTTCCCTGAGTCCTCTGGGTTGGATAGGTGACCTCCCTCTGCTGTACCTTAATACCCTGAGATACAACTCTATCTTGCATTGTAGGGATCTATTTGATCAACTAGATTGTATATTGGACTTCTCTGTCATTCATCTTTGTATCCACAACATTTAGCACACAACCTATTATTCAGTAAATGTTTGTCAAATGAGTGGTTGTTGATTTTATTTCTGAGAGGCTGATTTCATCAAAGTAACTGACCCTTTAACAATTTTCACTATTCTATAATAGGTCTCATTTCTTGAACATTAAGGGCTATAAAGCATGACATACTTGTTTTGAAATTAAGCTTGTGAAAAACTACTATTCTAAATGACAAAAAGGGCAAGAACTCAGTTAAGAAAGTATTTTCACCCTCTATATTTTTCTAAGAACTTGGTTTAGTATCCTGGTCAAATAACTGATATTGCTCCATTGATAATAGCACTGTTCTGAAGATTAGGTGAACCACTGTACAAACCAAGATCTATCAAGTACATTACATAGGAACTAGGAATACAAAGACAAACAAGATTAATTCTCAAAGGAGCTAACACTTTCCTGGGAACTAAAGAGAAATGAACAAATAATTGGAAAGAGTGTCTTATTTTGGCTATATGATAGAGAGGCAGGGTTGATGGATTTTTTTTTACTTCTTGTATGCCTGTTTAGCATTAAATCTGTTTCTAGCTACAGACTCACCATAACAAATCAATGCATTGGTCAGAAGGAAAACAGAGCCAGGGATTGTGGATGGATCAGAAAAAAAATTAAACTGCTTCTAGAAAAACAAGCAAAATAAAACAAAGGCACAAAACAAAACCAAAAACAACCCCAAACAACCTTAGAGCTCATTTCTTACAGACAATGAGTTGGTAATATCACCTTTTTAGATGAAGGACAGTTCCTGATTCATCAGTGATTTTAGTGGTAAAGATGTGCTGGTTTTGCTAAAAAGGCTCCAAATTAAGTTACTAATATTAGAGACTCTGGTTTGGACTTTTTTGGGGTATGAGTTATTTTCCATGGTTTAAACAGTCATCACAAACTCTATGCGGAAGAAATACAGAAGATGAGTAATTATTTGACTCTCTTTTTCTAAAAGACAATTATTCAGCTCTGTCAAAAGGCATCACATTTTCTCTTTCAATTAGGTCAAGTCTCTGTAGAGCAACCAAAACACACGTTCATTCATTTTGCCAATAAACTTGCAGAACAGTTGCATAATCTTTTCATTTTCTAGTCCTCTGTTTTAATTTGAAGAAAACAAGGTTATTATATACCAGACAATTGTTTTCCATTAAGAGGTATTTATTTAAACAATATAATTTATGCAAAGTCAAACAATCTGTCTTCATCAAATAGGCAATTTGATTTGCTATGTGATTTTTTTTATTAGAGCAACCAACCAACTTGGACTTTTTCTTTAGTTAGTACCAAATAAAACTACCAGAACTCTTAAAAAAACAACAACAACGAAAAAAAACCAGCTAGTATTTCTTCCATATAAGCTGTGCTTAATTTTTTATGAAATCTTTTTCTAAGAGTATTTTTAGGAGAAGGAAGAAAGTTTTGTTCTGGTAACCAACCAGATTCCCTACTTCCTATGTGTAAAGGTTAGCATTTAAATCCCTGATTAATGTCCACGTTCAAATACCTATGCCAATGTAATGGTGTTTGACATCTTTCCCACCACCTACCTTCCAAGGCAACTGTGTCTCCTCACCACCTTTCTACCATCACTCATAGTTCTTGAAGTCCTGGGGCATCACGTGAGTGTTGACATGCAATATATATATACACAAACACACACACATATGTATGAACTGTTTATTAAAGATATTAACACAGAATATATACATAGCTTGGAAGGAAGGGAAGAGTACAATGAAAACTATTGTCAGAGTGACTGAGGTCTGAGAAGGAGAGGGGAGAATGATGTGTCAGTCAGGGTCCACTGAAGAAAACAGGCATTCAAATGAGGGATGTAATACAAAGAAATGGTAGTATAGGTGCTGGAAGGCCGAACGAGCACAGGAGATGTTGAAATAACCATTCAGATAATAGTAACACTTTTTAATTAAAATAATAGAGGAAAGATAGATCTACCATATGACCCAGCGATCCCACTGCTGGGAATATACCCAGAGGAATGGAAATCATCATGTCAAAGGCATACCTTTAGGCCAATGTTTATTGCAGCACTATTTACAATAGCCAAGAGTTGGAACCAGTCCAAATGTCCATCATCAGATGAATGGATACAGAAAATGTGGTATATCTACACAATGGAATACTACTCAGCTATAGAGAAGAATGAAATACTACCATTCGCAGTAACATGGATGGAGTTAGAAAAAATTATATTAAGTGAGATAAGTCAGGCACAGAAAGAAATACCACATGTTCTCACTTATTTGTGGGAGCTAAAAATAAATAAATAAATACACAAACAAATGGGGGGGCAGGGAAGAAGATACAACAATCACAATTCCTTGAACTTGTTAAGACAAGCCAACAGATATGATATTGATGGAGGGGGGAGAGGGAAAGGGGATGGAGGATTTGATAAAGGGACATGAAAATCAACTACATTGTATATTGATAAAATAAAATAAAATTTTTAAAAAAGAACAATGGATAAAATAGTTCATATATTCATAAAAATCAAAGAAGTAATATGCATAGCTGCTACATTCTTGTTTCTGTAACTGGTCACAAGGTCATCGTTGATATTTATGACTTCTTAATTCCACTGTCCTTTCCATATTTGTTTTACTGTCAGACAGAAAATTAGTTGATTGGGTCTTACATAGTGAGGAAATCCCAAACTTCATGTCTGGAGGATCTGAGTCCTTAGAAGTCCTATCTTAATTGGGTTGCTCTAGTTTCCCATCAATTTTTGCTATTGGATATGCAAATATAAAATGGTACCCCAGAGAATCCCCTGAATTATAGACCTAAGTTCCCCCCTGTTTTGTAGGAGCAACTCAAATTACCCTTGGTAATAGGAATCAGTCACCCTAACCCTTATTTGCCATTTGGTTCAGTGATATGAGGAGCCCAAAATGAGCAGATGATAGTCTCAGCTTCCAATTAAATGAAAACATTGTCTTCTCAGGTGAAAACATTTCTTCCTTGGGATCTTAGAACTATAAGCCAGCAGAACTTAAAGTTTTGTTACTAGACACAAGAGAAACAGAAACTACTCTCATTGCCACCTCTCATGATTCCTGGATTCCGGCATTATGGCTATGGTAGAAGGAGCTCCATGTATTTGCAATTTGTTCAAAGTATATTCCACATTCTGTAGAATGGTGTAGTAATCTTAACAAGTGTTTTCTTCCAACTACCACTGTAACTTCCAGCTGCTGCTATAGTCTTTAGTAGGTCATTGTAGACAGGTAAAGTATATTAATTTTCTGTTTCTGTGTGTAACAAATGGTCAAATACTTAGAGGCTTAAAACAACACACATTTGTATTAGCTCACAGTCCTGTAAGGGTAGAAAGCTGGCCTGGAGTGACTCTGTTCATGGTGTTGCAAGCGGAAATCAAGGTGTTGGATGTACTACATTCTCATCTGGAGGCCCTGGAAAAAATTCTACATCAAAGCCCATTCTTTTTGTTGACAGAATTCAGTTCTTTGTAGTTATAAGACAGAGGTCTCTATTTCCTTGCTGTGAGCAGGAGGCTGTTCTCAGCTCCTAGAGGCTGCCTGCATTCCTTACCATGTGTCCCCTGCATCTTCAAGTTAGCAATGTTGTATTGAATCCTTCTCATGCTTTGAATCTCTGATTTCCTCTCCTGCAACCAGTGGTAGAAAACCCTAGATGTTGAACATGAACAGATGGGAAGCTCTACTTATTGCAGTCAGTGACCCAGGTTGATAGAGGCTCCATCTCAACACATGCTTCTATAGTTAAGGCTATTGAAATGGAATACAGCACAATACACACTGGTTCTTCTGCCCAGAAGTGCCATGTTACTTCCTATTGCATTTCACTGGCCAAAGCAGGCCACATGCTAGGCTTAACTTCAAAATGAGTGGGAAAGTTCAATCCTATCATGTTTCTAAAAGGAGAAAAGGTATTTGTGTATGGTCTTAATAACTACTTACATTTTCTTTTTTTAACTCATAGCAATAGTCTTGAAAGCCAAGGCAAGTGCCTGAAATTTTTTGTGGAAAAAAAAAAGGAGGGATTGAGTGTCAAAATTCTAAAAGACTATGGATACATCATGTCAAAAGGATACCTGCACTACTGTGTTTATCACAGCTCTATTTACAATAGCCAAGAGTTGGAACCAACCTAAATGTCCATTGACAGATGACTGGATAGGGAAAATGTATATATACACCATGGAATACTATTTAGCCTTAAAAATGAATGAAATTCTGCCATTTGCAGCAACATGGATGAGCCTAGAGAAAATTATGCTAAGTGAAACAACCCAGCTGCAGAAAGAGAAATACCACATGTCCTCACTCATAAGATGGAGCTGAATCCATAAACAAACAATAAAGAGAAACAGAGAGAAAGAAAGAAACAACAATCACAATAATACATTGAAATTTTGTAAGGAAAGAAAAGAACTGTGGTTACTAGAGGTAGAAAAGGGGAGGGGGGAGTGGATGGGGGGCTAACGAGAAATTTGTTAACAGATACAAAGAATGATTACATATTGTAATGATGAATAAGCTAACTACCCTGATCTGACCATCACACATTGTACTCAACTGTTGAAAGTCAACTTTGTACCCCACATACATGTATAATAAATTATCTTTAAAAAAATTATAAAAGACTAGGGACCCAGAGCATGAAACTTTTAGTGTTAGAGTTGGTTATCACTGAGAGAGAAGATGAAATTGATGTTGAGATGGAATAAGGAGATAAAAGTGAAAGAGTTAGTTTTTGATACTTATCCATGATACACACCTGGATATGAGAATTCTGAATCATGCCCCATCCAAGTTGCGAGGATTGATAAAAACACCAGATAAATTAGGTTGAACTAAGAATAGAGGGTATCTGCATCATGATTCTCTGGGAACTTTCCTGGAGATGAGTTTCCAACATGGTACTGAAAGGGAAGCTAGTATTGGCTAAGTGAGGGGTTTGGTGGAATAGGTAGCCTCACTGAATTACAAGTATTCCAGCTTGGTGTGGAAAGCTGCCCAGAATTTCTCTTAATGAAAGGGTGGTTGTGGAGGCACTAAGTTGCTGAAAGGAGCCTTGTATTAGCCTTGGACATAGAATACATGTATGGATCTGATAGTCAAGTGCCATGGTGAGCTGGCAGACATCAACAGATGTCAGCCCACCCTTGAGGAAGATCAAATGACATGAGGTCTACCTAAGCAGAGACCAGTGAAGACAGGATGGTTTTGGATCAGATGTCCCATACCTCCCTGATATGAACATCATATATATAAGCCCCTTCGTCCACCTTCTCCAAAAACTTAGATCATCCTATTTTACTACCAGCTTCTCTAACCAGCCTAAACCAGATGTAAGAAGGGGAAGAAGGAGAATGAAGAATTGACTGATTAGCACACAGATGGTAAGAAAAATCTGAAAGTCATTGAATTAGCAAGATTTAGTTTTATGCCATCAGTGGAATTAGAGAACTAGAAATTTAGGTGTTGTTTAGTTTTAGAAAAATAAATGAAGTTCCATGTTTACATTCTCGAGTTCTGTGATTATGTACATTTCTTAGCCATTTTGTACACTTTATTGATTATTATCGGTATTATCACACATGATCTTATAAAACACACAAGGTAAGTGTTATTTTTCTCATTTTATACAATTTATAGGTAGGTAATCTGAGGCTCAGATGGTATAAAGGACTATGTCGTGGGCATAATGCTATAAATGCTAGAACTAAAAACAGCTCTTAGACATTGGGATTCTTAGAATTTATTCTCCTTGTTTTAATATTTTTTGAAAAAATATATCTTAGAGTTGAGCATAATTTCAAAATCTGGGAAATCAACTTTCTTTACCTTGAAAAAAATTAGCTATTAATGTGAAATAGCAAAGATGAAAAGAAAACACTCTCAGTGATTAAAAGAATGGAAAATTGTAAAAACCACCTCTCATTTATAGAATGTGATATGTTTTCAAAGTGCTCATAGTTTTCTATAAGAAATAATTGAGAGAATCATATATTTTTAAAAAATTTAAATAAGATGGTACAAATTTCGAATGGTACAAAAGGGCATATGGTGAAAAGCAAGTCTCTCTCTAACCCTTCACCAGCCATCTAATTCTTTCCTCAGAGATAATCACTGTTACTGTTTATTTATGTTTCCTTCCAAAGAAATGCATGTGCAAGCTTACAGGTACAAAAATACATCATAGAATTTAAAAGATTAGCCTTAGAAATAATAAATATTATGCTATAGCATCTTTTCCTGTCTGCCTTCTATTATTCAGTTTCATACATAATATTCCTTACACCTTCCGTTAGACCACTGGCTTTTCAGGGGTAGATAGAGTAGTCTACTCACCTGTCTATCTTTAATGTTGCTTAAAACGTATTTTGGCTATTTTGGGAAATATTTACTCAATTAGCATTGGGAGAATTATAGACAAAATAACTTACTGCTCAGCAATGTTCGAGGAGGTCATATCATTTAAGATAGTGGCTAGATATTTGCCCAGTCCATGGGAGATGTAATGAGATACAAGACTACCTATATAATTGAGATAATTTTTGTTGTCTGTATTCCCACTGCTGCTATCCTATTTCAGGCCCTTCTTACTCCTCACTTTAGGTAAAGTATCCTAACAGGCTGCTCTCTCTCCATCCTTCTTCCATTCTTCTTTCCACCCCATACTTCTCTCAGAAATACCCTATATACCACTGCCATGTTCTCTTCCTAAATCCACAGCTTTAATTGTGTCACTTTATAAACATGCTTCTAAGTTCCAATGGCTCCCATTGTCCACCAATGTAACATTCAAACTCCTTTGTATACCAAGCCATTTCCAATTTGACTTCAAATTACTTTTCTAGTATTATCTCCAGAATTTATATGCCCATTTCCAACAAATTGTACTACTTGAATTTCCGTGAAACAAAAGTTAAGGTCCAATATTATGTGAAATTATATAATGATTTTTTCAACAATTTTAATCTTTCTTATCAGCAAAGTATGTTTCTTTATAATTTATAGTTTAATGTTTTTCATACTTCACTATATGGGTAGCAGAAAAAAAAGTTAAACCCTTCAACTGAGATGTACAAAAAATAACGTACACACCTTTATGTTCAATACCAGCATGACTTAAGAGGCTTATAATTAACTAATTTTACTTTTAAAAAATAGTGTGAATTACTCTTGCCTTAGCATGGTTTTATAAAGCAAAAGAAAAGAACAATATTTTTAAATAAGTGAAACATTCTTTTTCTATGGAGATGTACTAAATTTTCTGTTGACTTTTACTCTTAGCGTTATCACATTCTCTGTGTACTCTGCTCCAGATTCAAGCATTTCCTCATAAAGGTTTAAGAAATTGGTCTAGAGAAGATTTACTTCCAAAACTTAATGAACATTAAACTCGGAAATCCATTTGTCAATCCACTGGTAAAAGAATGGTACTGTAAGGTTTTGCAGATTTTCCTTCACCTTGTTTTGAATTTCTTTGAATTACTATTGAGGTGATTTTGCTATGCCTGTGAGCTGAATTACTCTTAACAACAGCATCAACAACATCAACAAACAAAACTAAAAGTATACTCTAATTTACGTGGATTCTAGAAAAGCTCAAAATTTGCTTTTTAAATTTTTTCTTTGTGATAGTTATATCTAAGGCATTTCTACCTGTCAGATGATCTCAGTGGTGGGTACCTCCAAAAGGACAGAAAGATATATTTTCTTATGCTTTGACACCTTAACTATGAGTGGGTTATTCTTTTCTAAATGTCAGTCAACAGTAGAAAGGATAAATAAATCTTGGTACATTTATAACTGAAACACTATATATTCATTCAATGAGAATGAATCAGTTATTGTTATACTCAACATGGGTAAATCTCACAAACTACTCAGCTTAAGAAATACTATAGGTGTATACGAGTACCTTAGAGTCCAGGTATATACCCTCCCTGAATATGTATGCCTGTCTTCCTTTAAGAAGAAAACCATTTGTATTACTCATCCCCTGGGCCTGGGTAAGATATATACCTAGGAAGACAATTACTAGGTTATACGCTTAGGTATATTGTCTAAAGAAATTCTCCTGCGGTGTGACACCAACCCTTGATTCCTTCTGCCCTAGAAGTGGTAGAAGCTTCCTGCTGTTGTTTCTCCCTTGCTTGGCTTGTCAGCTATTCTGACATCTTTCTTATTTGTTTTTGTATTATATTCCCCCTTTGAACTATTTGGCATGGGCTCTGTTTCCTACCTGGACCCTGACTGACATACACTTCATATTTCTTTTTATTTCTTTATTATGTGGTTTAGGATCTCCAATACCGTCATATTTCATGAGGAAGACTAAGATGTCAGTGATTATAAGATTCATCATTATTTTTTGTACCACTCCTAAAGGAAAATGCTACCAATTAAACTGTGACCCTATACTTTCTTCTAAAAAAAAAAAAATATATATAGATATAGATATAGATATAGATATACATACATATACATACATTTATTTTTTTATTTTAACTTCTCAATATACATTATAGTTGAGGAATGGGTAAAGGGACATGTAAATTATTATTTTATATTTTTATTGAAAGCTTACTCTTTTAGATTTAATTAGGTGTAGGTTTCTATCATATATCCCTCTTAAGCATAAATACAAAGGAAAATGCAGGTGAACAAATGGTTGAGGTCTTCCAGAACTTATTCATATTAAGCGTAGTAACTCCCCTCAATCACTTTTTATCTAACAGTGGTAGAATTCTATGCTTTCTCACACAAAATCATAATTTGGTCATCAGGAATGTTAGTGATGTTGCATTTCTTTAAAAAAGAAACTAAAAGTCATTGGGGCTGTTCTCATTAACTAGGTTTATATTGATATCAGAAATAAGAAACTTCATAAAAGCAAAAAAACTGTTAAAGTAGCTGTGAATTAACTTAGCTAGAAGATAATTCATGAAGGACTAGTCTTTTGATTTCTGCTTTGGGAATGTTGAGAAACACTCTTATTCAGTACTCCGCACCCCCACCCCCACCCCAGCCACATAGACGCAGCCATTTGGTTTCGAGGGGTTAAAAGAGTGCTTCACTATTGTCTCCAGGACCTTCTTCCAAGCCTCTGATACTGAACTTTTTGATATTTGTGCATGAATAGGCAATCACAGCTAAATTTTAATTGCTGCCAGGTTGACAGAAATTATAAAATGCCTGAATTATGAAATTTGCTTCAATTTCAGAGCTGTAAAGTTTAACAATATATGCTTTGGAACTGACAAGATCGTTAGTGAGTTTCACCCTTGAAACTATATCTGCGAGAATTCTTTGAGCCTGTGTTGATGTTGCCTTACCATAGAGAGGATTTACCAGTTACTTGGAGTCACATCCAACCTTGAACCACTTTAAATTATATTCTATGATAAAGATATTTTTGGCCATGCAGGTCCTGGGGGAAACAGCTTGTGACTGTGAATGAGAATTCTTAGGGGATATATATATGTATATATACTTTATTCCATTCAGTGTCAATGTTGAGATCGTCAAGTTTCTTTGTTGTCCCTTTTGCATGTAGTTTTTTGTTTTGTTTTATTTTGGTTATTTTTCTTTCTCATTTACCCTTACACCTTTGGGTCCCATCTTCATGAGGGGTTTCCTCTCATACGTCACAACTTGGGCATCTGTACTTTATCTCTTATGCCCCTTCCATATCCATATAGCTGTCAAGATAGAAGCTTAAAGTCTCTAGGACCTCGCAGAAAGTCTCAGGGTGAGGCTGACTTTGGCATTGACTTACCTGCCAGGTTTCACTTTGACATCTGCAGAATTCTTCCTTTTTAGTCAGCTTAGCAATGCATTCAAAGCAATGTTCTTTTTTAGTTGAGAGGTTGATTAGGATAACTAGTCTACCATATGACTACCCTGAAAACTCATTCATTAATTCAGAATGATAGCTTTAAGATAAAAAAGGTGTCAATCATTATACAATTACAGTAATAAAGTCTTAACTATTCTGAGCAATAACTATTCTACATATTTCATTAATTTGGGGGATTACCTTAGCCTTGTCCTTATCTTCCTAAGTTTTAGCTTGGATATCAAAGTTACTGATGGAAACGGAAAAATCTTGAGACAAGAAATCCCAATACATATTTTTTTCAGTTCTTAGAATTACACAAACAGCTCCAAGCCTTTACTTTCAAATCATCTGTCTGGTTTTCATAACTGATTTAACATTTGGATTCGATTATCACTTTCTGAGCCAGAAGACATGCTCAGTACTATCACAATATTTGTTTATATTAATTATTGCTTATTTAAAACTCTTTTGGTTTACGATTTGCAGTAAGTCAGACTACGTACTGTCCATTATAAACTTGGCATATCCCTCAGAGTACCTTTCTTATGTGGAATGACTAGCAGAATCTGACTTAATAAATAATTCTACCTAATGCCAGTCATATTAAGAAGGTTTATTCTATTACATATTATTTAAATGAATCGACTATCAAACTATTAAGCCAAAATTAAAACGAAGAGGTAGCATAACTGTGAAATGCAAGGCATCAACAAACACAGAGAAATATGGGTTTAACAATTAGAAATGTGGAATGGTTTTTGTTTAGTGGCTTGCTTGTTTGATTGGCTAGGTACAGAATTCTAGGCTTGATTGATTGTTTTGAATATGCCTAAGAAAAACAGTGAGCTTTAGGCTATAGCTACATGCAGTTAAAAGCTATACTACCCAAAGTAATATACAAATTCAATGCAATCCCCATCAAAATTCCTATGACATGTCTCTCAGAAATGGAAAGAACTATACAGTCATTTATCTGGAATAACAAAAGACCACGAATAGCCAAAGCAACGCTGAGCAAAAAAAATAAAGCTGGAGGTATTACTCTACCTGACTTTAAACTATACTACAAAGCTATAATAACCAAAACAGCATGGTACTGGTATAAAAACAGAAACTCTGATCAATGGAATAGAATAGAGCACCCTGAAATCAACCCACGCACTTACTGCCATTTGATCTTCGACAAAGGCACCAAGCCTATTCACTGGGGTCGGGACTCCCTCTTCAGCAAAGGGTGCTGGGATAACTGGATATCCATATGCAGGAGATTGAAACTAGACCCATACCTCTCACCATATACTAAAATCAACACAAAATGGATTAAGGATTTAAATATACACCCCAAAACAATAAAACTTATTAAAGAAAACATAGGAGAAACCCTTCAGCAAATAGGGCTGGGCACAGACTTCATGAATATGACCCCAAAAGCACAGGCAACCAAAGGAAAAATAAACAAAGCATAGCTGCCCAAGAGTGAGTATAAATATTGTACTTCTAAGGGTCAACATGTTTACTTTGAGGCATACTGATGGTTAAACTAGGCAGTGAAAGTAGAGAAAAGTTGTAGCCCTGTTTGCTGACTCACAATATGCTTTTTCCATTAGTAGATATGTTGGTTAAAGAGACAGAGCTGTGAATAGCAATATGTTCTGCATTTGTGGCTAGATTACGTTACATCCTTGTTATGTGCTCTTCCTCTTTCACTATACTCATCAAGCTTGTAATAACGTTTCCCATTCGACTGTAAAGTCTATGAGGAAAGAGTGATTGGCTATTGTTTCCCTCTGTAGCTCACTGCTTGTCACATTGCTGTGTTTTGAGTAAATATATATAAATATTACATATATTACATACACACAAATATACATATATATTTATTTATTTATATTTTAAAGTTTAGTTGTTACAGCTAAAGATTGAAGGACAGTCTTTGTTGACTGTGGGTGAAGACTATTTATCAAGCATTGTTTTTTTCTTTTCCTCCCGAAGGCTGCCCCCTCCCTAATATACACACTTGAAAAACGATGAGTGTGATTGTCATTCAGTTCAAAGGACAAACAAAATTCCTAGTTCTGAATTTTTAATGCTAGGAATGAATTGGCACTGTCATGGGAAAATCCTCAGCTTTGCCAGCGAAGGACTTGGAGTTTCAAACCAGCATCACGGAAGGTAACTCTAAGCACAGACCACTTTTCATTTTTAATCCCTAGATTTCTCACCACAGTATAAAACATTCAAGGAATATATATTTGGAGGAAAAGTAAATAAATGTCATTTGGTTGATGAGAAAATTCCCATCAGGCAAAAATTTTAAAGTCGGTTTGGTCCAAAGTAAATTTTTAAAAAAATGAACAGACCTGTTAATTTTCTCTCTTTACCACCATCCTGGGAATTTTCTTCTTTCTCCTGTATGGAGCCATTTATTTCTTGGCCCCATGTCTTCCTCTTTCTTGGTTTATTCCTCTGTTTTAGTGGTGCTGTTCCTCCAGTAGCTTTTGGAAAAAGGGCATATGAGAGGTAAATTTTTTGAGTTCTTATCTGTCTGAAAATGTTTTTACACAACTGTTACATTTGATTGGCTACATATAGAATTCAAAGTTAGAAATAATAATTTTCCCTCAGAATTTTGAAGGCAATGTCTTCTAGCATTGAGTTGTTTTAAGAAATGTAATGCCATTCTAATTTCCAATCCTTTGTAAGTTCAGTGTATTTTCTCTTTGAATGCTTGGGAAATCATCTTTTTATCCTCAGTGTTCTGAAGTTTCCCTATAACATGCTTTGATACAGGTCTTCTTTATTTTGTTGAGCATTTGTTGGGCCCTTCTCAGTTTGGAAATTTTCTAATATTATTTCTTTGATATTTTTTTCTCCTCTGTTTTCTTTTCTCTTTCTGAATCTCTTAATTTTCTAATTTTCAGATAATAGGCTTCTAACATAGAGTCTTTAATTTTCTTATCTTTTCTGTTGTCTCTTTATCTTTTTATACTTCTCCTAGATTTACCCAACGTTATTTTTTAATCCTTCTATTTATATATTTCTCATTGAATAAATAGGATTTTTATCCATTAATCCCAAAGTTAAGCCTTCAACATATTCAATTTTATATTTTATTGTATACATTTTAGGTAACTCTAATTCAGATATTTTGTATTTTACTCTTTAAATGCTTCTTCTGATTACAAAAGCAGTGCATGCTAGATGTAAAAAACAAACAAACAATCCCCCCCCCAAAAAAAAAACCCTCAAAGAATGCCAGAAATATAAGTAGTAGAAACCAAGAATCTCCTATGATTGTGTAACCTAGTGAGAAAGCTTTTAAATATTTTCCTATGAAAATTCTGGTGTGTGTGTGTGTGTGTGTGTAGTGATACCATAGATACTATTTTGCAACTCAGAAACAATATATCTTTTGGTGTTGATGGGGGGAGAGGGAGAGGAAGGGAGAAAAGGAGTAATTGATAAAGGAACACAAAAATCAACTACATTGTATATTTATAAATTAAAAAATAAAAAAAATACATCTTAGACATTTTCAAAGTCTCTTTTTTTAAGTCAGGAAAGTGGTAACTTTATTTAATTTTATTGCTTTTGAATATTCATGAGATACAAAGCTGACTGTCACCCCTTGTGCCAAGATGTGAAGGCCAGATCCATACTGGCAGCATGCCATTACCACAAATTGTGATTGTACCCCGTGTCCCCCACCCAATTAGCCCCAATCTCCCTCCCCCACACCCCCACTCCATTTTGTTCCCAAGGTATGTTCTCTCCCTCTACAAGTCCAATGTACCACTATGGTCTGTCTTTCCTTCCTTCTCTCTTAGCTCCCATTTATGAGTGATTACATGTGGTATTTATCCCTCTGTGCTTTGCTTATTTCACTCAACATAAGTTTCTCCAGGCTCGTCCATGTTGTTGCAAATGGGAGAATTTCATTATTTTTTATGGCAGAGTAGTATTCAATGGTGTATATATACCACAGTTTCCTTATCCAATGTTCCATTGATGGACATTTAGGTTGGTTCCATATGTTGGCTATTGTAAACACAGCTGCAGTGAATATGGGAGTGCAGGTATCTCTTCGACATGATGATTTCCATTCCTCTGGGTATATACCCAGAAGTGAGATTGCTGCATTGTATGGAAGATCTATCTGTCGTTGTTTGAGAAAACTCCATACTGTTTTCCATAGTGGTTGTACTAATTTACAGTCCCATCAATGGTGCAGGAGCATCCCTTCTCTCCACACCCTCACCAGCACTTGTTATTCACCATCTTTTTGATCATAGCCAGTCTAACTGGGGTGAGGTGGTATCTCAATG
>NW_007727377.1:211260-252293 GCF_000696425.1 Galeopterus variegatus | reverse complement strand
TTTTTTTTTTTTTTTTAAAAAGATGACCGGTAAGGGGATCTCAACCCTTGGCTTGGTGTTGTCAGCACCACGCTCAGCCAGTGAGCAAACCGGCCATCCCTATATAGGATCCGAACCCGTGGCCTTGGTGTTATCAGCACCGCACTCTACCGAGTGAGCCACAGGCTGGCCCCAAAGTCTATTTTTAAAATGGCTGCACGGTATTCCATTTTATGGATGTACCATAATTATTTATTTAATTAATTATTCATTTATTGAAGGTTATTTGAGATTTTTATAATTATTTTATTTGTACAAAAAATCTGCAGTGAAAAATCCTTCTATATATATTTTTGTGCATTTTTGTATATTTTATGTGATTGCGTCTGTGGAATAATTTCCTAGAATTGCCAAAACTGGTGTTAATAGATAAAAAGTGCTTGATTTTGTTTATAGCACACATCATAACAATTTAATAGTTATTTTGCTGCTTTAATTGGTATTTAAGGTGTCACAAGAATTGCTTTTTCTTCTGTTATCAGCATTGTACTTACTCCTGATTTCTTACTAAATGACAAGCAGATGCAATAATTACCTCTTAATTGGTTATAAATCGATTCCCAAGTCTGCAGAACGTGTATAAATAAAGGGAAAGGCAGACTGAATAAGCCATGGCATGACCAGCTCATTATCCTAATGACGTAAACTTTAATATAAAATATATAAACTGTACATATTCCCATTTAAATACTTCACTGGCTCAGAAATAAAACACACAAACTTGTCAAGAGAGTGGGAGTAGGTATTGCCTATTTCACACATTACTCCCAAGAAAAGGATGTCAGAATTTGTGGATAATTTCTGGGCAGATGTATAGAAAGCTTGCTTTTTCTGAGGTGTTGAGGCGGTACTCACAAACCGAAGGTTGTTTTTTATTTCAGAAAATCCTGGTCTATCTCAGTGATTTTTATATAGATGACATCCTACACTTATATGCCAGGAACTCCAGTCCCTGTTAATCTGCTTTTCCATTTCTAAAATATATCTAGAGTGCCAGCGTATTTCTAAGTATTATTTGAGAAATAACTAATGAACATGATTGCCCAACATGCTGAAAGCGTATAGGGTTATATAAAAACCAGCCAACCAAATAACAAATCAATTTCTGCTAAATTAAACTTTATTTTCTTTATTTTTCTTTTATTGGTTATGAATATTCATGAGATACAGAGATGATTGTCTGTCACCCCTCGTGCCCAAGTTGTGAAGGTCAGATTCATACTAGCAGTTTGCCCATTACCACAAATTGCGTTTGTACCCTGTGTCCCCCACCCAGAATGTGTGAAACAATCGACTATGTACGTATATGTATTCTTAGTGTATTGTAGCCTTTAACAAATATTAAACAGTAATGGTCATTGTTATACGTTAATTGTGGTGTTTGGAAATGTGTGAAAATAATTAAGCTCAAAAAATTAAATTAAAAAAATTTCTGAGTCCTATTTCATATCACTCTTGAATTATAGTAGGTCGCAAACTTTGGAAGTGAAATAGTAAGAAATGATAATGGCTGAAAATGTATATAGATAGTACAAAACTTATTAATTACACTCATAGCAGATTATCAGGGTGAACTATAAATATTCTGGAGTGTATTTCTTACATTTTGAGGGTGATGACCTAAAAATCCCCAAATGTCCCCTCTTGCCCATGCCAAAGAGAAGGAGCTATAGTTTTTGGAGCTTTGGACTGAGCCCTTTGGCTATTTCTTTGCCTGACCTTTTCTTCATTTAGAAGAAATGACCTAAATAATATTCAACCTGTGGTTGTTCTCTACTCTTAGATAATGATCTAAAGAAAAAGTCTTCCCCTTATTCCTTCCTTACATTTACTATTTTTTTCTGTGTCTCTAGAGCTTGGAGAGTCAAGTTTAGGCTTGCTTTGCTATTGACTTACTACTCTACTAATCATATTAACTCTCTAGGCTTTAGTGTCCTTATCTCTATAATAAAATATTTAAACAAAATGATCACTATGGTCACTTCCAGTTTTATATTTTGAGATTGTAGAATGGTAAATCCCTCTACAACCTTTCAGTGGCTTTCTACTGCACTAACAATAAAACGAAAACCTCTTTCCATGGCCTGTGAGGCCTTATATAATCAGCCCTGCCTGAATCTCCTACTTCCATTTCATGCCATAATCCCTTGTTCACTGCAAGTCAGTCACATCAGCTTCCTATTTTTTTAAGGATCAGCTCAAATATTACCTTCTCAGAAAGATTTTCCTTGACCCCTTTATTTAACTTAAGCTACTTCATGGAAATTACTAAGGCACAATCACATTACCTTTTAAATTTCCCTCAAACTCTTTATCACAACCAGTTATTATCTTTGTTTGTTTGTTTCTTCTCATGCCAGATTAGGATGTTAGTTCCATCGCAATGGCACCTGGTTTATCACTGTATCTTCAGTACCAGCATAGTGCCTGGCACATAAAAAGTGTTCAAAAAAATACTTGCTAAATGTTTATTGTTAGAAAGAGACTGATAAGTGTAGAAATGATATGTGAACCAAAAGGCAGGGGCAAAAGAGTCCCTGTGGCATATTGTCATGTTAACAATTGTCAATGAAACCCTGTAGTCTACTCATAACAACCACACAGGCAAACAATCAATCTAAATTGATGTCTTGGGTAGCTCTGGTACAAACCATAGGAGAAATTGCAACATTTGATGGCTTTTTCTCAGGAAGATAGTCCTGTTGAGAGGACTGAGAGTGCCTTAGTGCATTTATAGGTCCCCATTGTTCTCTAACCAGAGCTTTCTTCTTTTACATCTTCTTAGATTTGGCTCCAGAGATGATAATATTAGGAAATCTAAACTGAAATGGCCCCCAGAGCAATTTCAAGCAAGAAAGAGTCAGGGTGAGGTTTGTATGATATCAAATAATTTATAACTTAGCTTTTTGTTGTTCTTGTTATTGTTATAATAAGTGCTAGTGTATAAGATGAAGAAAAACTACTCAAAAAAGGCCCAGGATTTAGGACTTAGTCAAATGTCTATAAGATTTAACCAAAATTCTAGAAGAAAACAGTTTAATAACTCTTTTTTCAAAAGTAATAAAACCAACTTAATTCATATAAAAAGAACATGTTTTGTAAGATCTCAGAGACCCAAGTTTAGGCTCATCTCTGTGGTTGACTTATTTGTTAGTCATTTCCACTCCTAAGGCTTTAATGTCCTTATATATAAAATAAAATAACTAAAATGATCACTGTGTTCTTTCAGTTTAATATTTTGTGATTTTATGATGTGCACCAAGTACTAATATGTGGACCATGATCTTTGCCTTATAAATTTTGTTACTTGAAACTATATTTTGGAATGAGAAGTTATAATGTCAGAATTCAGAATGGAAGCTGAGTATTTAGAAAAAAAAATAGAGACCATATTGTGTGCATATTCTTTATAATGCTTGGCAAATAGTAGGCACTGATCCTTTAGATGCTATAATTGAATTAGGCCCAATTATGGCTTATTTAGTCATATTAAACCTATTATGATAGAATACTTTTAGATAAATAGATTTTCCCTCAAAAGCATACTCACACATTTACAATATAAAGGCCATAATATTATGTCTATTGGAATGAAGGCTAAATGGCCACTGGAAATGACTGGATTAATCTCAGGGAGAAGGTCTTTTTCCTTTTTCCCTAGATATCCAGCAGGATGTGTTTCATTTTAGTATTGGCTTTGTCACTATCCACATTTATATGAGCATATATGATTGACTGTTATGAAAATCACATCACAGCTATTTTTTCTACTTTAAACAAAGTGACCTTTCTCATTCACATTCACCTGCTGTCTTCCATGTGTCACAGAGGAATCTACCACCATGTGAGAAATGAGTCATTTATCCAAAGAAAATGCAGCCTGCTAAAACCCATTCTTCTTTTACTGAACTCAGCTTGGAAGTTCAGCTGTAGTGAGTAGGTGAGATCAGGCAACATTTGCAGATGAATCTTACTTATACTGCTTTATGTAAATAACAGTTATGTTAATCAAGGAGTACCACAAAATTTAAATTGCATTGTGTCATGCCTGAGATGGACATCATACTCACCGTGTGCGGTGGTAACAATGCTGGGGAGCAATGCTGTGGTACCAATTGAAATATAGGCAGCATAGTTGAAAAAATAATCCCTAAACTACAAGGAGGAACCAGTTGCCTGAGAAGAGACTCCAGATGAGTCTTAGAATTAAAGCGGCCCTGAGGGTATAGGATATATACAAATATATATTTGCACGGTGATTTGTAGATTTTTAAGTTCTTTCATATTCATTCTCTCATTTCAATCTCATTATTGGTGACTTAGCAGGACAGGCATTATGATTATTTTTTAGAGATGAAACAAGTGTATTGCTCTTAATAGATGATCAATGGTTAGTAAAAGTAAGGACACACTTCACTTGGGCATTCACTAATATGTTTACATTATAATGTAATTAAAGAGATCTCCACTAATTTATTTTCTGTATGTCTGGGTATAAGGATGCTGACCACAAGCAAATAAATTTTGACACTGACTGAACTGCCAGGTAACGTGTCATTATAAAAGTATATTCTGCTCTTTTGGTATTCTAATTGATTACACATAACTTTAGAAATTTTGTGTTGGCTATATAAATTCTTTATTACAAGAATACAAGATAGCTTCATGAAAGTTGTAATATTACATGTTGTTATTTTTCAAGTATTGATTTGACACCTATCCACCTTGATTTGAAAGTTTACATTTTAATTTGTATTCAGCTCATACTCAATTAAGTTTAAAATGAATTCAAGTATGGTATGGGACATAAGCTATTTAAAAGTAAACCATTCGTCATTGGAGTGAAATTAAGTCATGGGATTTGTGGCAACTGTCAGTTAAATGAAATGGTGCCCTCTTATTGTACCTTTAAATCATTCCATTACTCTATGTTCACACCACCATTATCCATGGTTATTCCCATGTACTAGCTGCAATTTTTTTCCACAATAAAGGGCATAGTTTTAAACTTCCTCTACTTTCGCACACTTTCTTGCAAGTCAGTTTATGAACAAAAATGATCAATACTTATTATTGTAGTGAAATCAGTACTCTAATATCTTTGCACAAAGTTAATTAAACCAATTCTTTGTGTTCTGATAATAAAAACTTTTTAAAATTCAAGGAAGACATCAACATATTCCTATTATCATCCTTAAGCAGCTCTCAGACGTAATAATGATATTTTAAATTGTATGAAAATCTCATAGGGTAATAAGACACTTAAATTTAACTGTTAGTATTTCTTATATTTTAATGAAATAATGACAATGACAGCCCTCCACATTTCTTTTAACATTCATTAGATCACTTAGGCCTTATGTGAAGAAATAATTATCATCAAAACACTGTCTCTTACTCAATATGAAAAGCATTCTAATTTAAATTTAATCAAACAAGTTTTGAGGAGATTGCTAAGGGAATGAGATGTATCTCTTTTGTGGAGACACAAAAAACTTAACTTCTTCTCTGCTGTGGCTAGGAGAGTTCCATCCAGAGATGGTCCAAGAGACTCAAGAGGAGACTCAAGAAAACATATGGTTTTAGCAGCTTAATGAAAGGGCAGAGTCTTTACCTGAGGAACTATAATTATGAAGACCTATAATCCTGATTAATCAGGATGGAGAATTCTCAGCACCTCACAGTAATTATCTAGGGGTCTGAAAAAACCAAGAGCACCTGGAGGCTCCAAGAAGGTACATGAACTGAGGCATGGTCAGCTTTACGATTATGTGATCTGTGCAGTTGCACAGGGCCAAGAACTCAGAACGGCCCTATATTTGGTTTGATGTTTTGCTTTCATTTTTTTGAAATTCTTAATAATTTTTGAACAGGTGGCCCTACAAACATGTAGCCAGTCCTGACCTGAGGACACCTGAGAGAGCAGCTTTGCCAGTAGGGAACACTGAGCAACCCATAGAGTAGACAGCAGTACAGAATAAGCCCTCCTAGGAGGGGAGTATGGATTTGGAGAATAATGAATATTTTTTCGGAGGACATATGAAGAGCAGAGGGAAAGGATGGAGAAGAATACTTCTTCCCTTTTTGCACCTTGTGTCCTACATTATTTTAAGTGAATTTTCTAACTGGCTTTCAAGATCAGCATTTTCCAAACATTTCTAATTGCCTATTGCTATCATTATGAAAAAAGTGTAAACATCCATTCCTCTAATACAGGTTTTTTGTTTATTAATTTAAAACTTACATACTGTATTACTCTAATACTTAATACTGTATTACCATAAAACTATTTGTCAGCATTGCCAATAAAAATATAGTGTGAGCCACAAATGAGAGCCATATATTTAATTTTTAATTTTCTAGTAGCCAAATATAAAAAGGTAAACAGAAACAAGTGGAATTAATTTCAGTAGTGTGCTTTAATTAAGCAAATATATAAAAATATTATCATTCAGCATGACATCAATATAAAAATTTTAATGAGATTTTTATTTTTTTTAATACTAGGTGTTTGAAATCTGGTGTATATTTTGAACTCTCAGCATTGTAATTCAGGTTAGCCACATTTCAAGTGTTCAATAGCCATGTGTGGCTAATGGCTACCATATTTGATTGTGCAAGTAGAAATCAAACTAGTGTATTACAGCAGTGATCTTAGCTTGCTCACCAAATCTCATCACATACACATCTTGCTTATTAAGATGTTCTACTTGGAGCACTTGTCAAGTGAAGTTCTAAAAATAGTAAGTTACAAAGAAGCAATTGAAAAAGCTTATAACGAAAATGTTAAGCATTTGAATCTTAATGATTTTATTTGAGCCTGTACTTAACAGTGTCCAACTCCTATTTCCTTCTTCAGATTGCCTTTATGCTTCCTCCCAAGTCCAAACACAGTTAATTTATCTTAAATCAAAGAAAGATTCTAGGTGAAGATACCTCCAGCTGTCTTTATGGCATCCACAAACTCAAAAGAAGTCAAAGGCCTAGAGAGTAGGGGTGGAGTTGTTTGATGTCATGGTTGTATTAAGACAATTAAGGGACAGTCCACAAAACAATTGATCTATACTTTTCAAAAAAGTCAATATCTTAGAAAATACAGACCAAGGAATTGTTCTAGATTAAAGACTATTAAAAATATATGATAACTAAATGCAATCCTGAATTGAATCACGGATTGAAAAAATTTACTATAAAGGGCATTTATTGAGGCTATTGGAGAAATTTGTGTTTTTTTTTTTTTTTTCTGGCTGGCAAGTACTAGAATCCAAACTCCCACTGGGGAAATTTGAATATGGACTATGTATTGACAGTAGTATTGTATTAATATTAAATTTCTTGAATTTGATAATTTTAAGACGGTCATATAGGAGAATATCCTTATACGTATTCTGGATATTTCAGAGTGCAGAGTCATGATTCCTGCATCTTAAACTTACTCTCACATGACTCAGCAAAAAGTAGGAATATGCTTATATAAGATATAGATTTATCTACTATATAGAAAAAAGTAAAGCACATGTAGCAAAAGTTAGCAGCTGACTATCTTGGTAAAGAAGTACTGATATTTATTTTACTATTATAATTTCTCCAAAGATTTGAATTTTTCAAGATCTATTTTAAAGATGCACAGTTAAATAGTTGCAAATATAATGATATGATATCTGAGATTTGCTTCAGAATAATGGCAGTTGGGGAGTGAGAGTGGGTGGAAGTATAGGTGAAATAATCATCAAGAATTATAGGTTGTTGAAGCTGGGCGATGGGTACATGGGATTTCATTATACTATTCTCTCTACTTTGGTATTTGTTTGAAAATTTCTGTAATAAAACATTAAAAGAAGATGATGGTTAGAGGCCCTAATCAAGGAAGAATATGGTGCCCCACCTCCAAAAATAAGTAATAAGAAACAATGCTTATATTAAAAGAAGAAATTCTATTTAAACAGTAACTTTGTTTGCCAATTCTACTTTAATGCTTTGAGGGAGCAGATATCAAATATCACATTCCTTCATAAACCGTTTTTGGATGTTGCTATTGGTGCCTTAGCATATACAGTCATGTGTTGCTTAATGACAGGGATACATTCTGAGAGAAACGCTGTTAGGCGATTTCCTCGTTGTGTGTAAGTGTACTCTTATGAAAGGGAACAGCAGTGAATTTTCCTATTATCTACACTGACCATTAGTTGCATGAGTGTGGGCCTTCTTTTTTTTTTTTTTTTTCCCTTTTTGTCTTTTTTCGTGACCGGCAGCGGATTGCAACCCTCGGTGTCGCGCCTGCACCTCGCTCAGCCAGTGAGCGGCCGGTCTGTATGTGGGATCCGAACCCTCGGCGCTCTGCCGCCACGCTCCCAAGCGGGGCACTGTAGCAGTGCGCCACCAGGCCGGCCCAAGTGTGAGCCTTCTAATTATGTTCCTAGGTCTCTCTGTGCCTTACTTTCCTCATCTGTTAAATGGGGATTAAAATAATACCACCCCCACAAAGTTATGAAAATTACATTACGGGTAGGGACTGTGCCTGGCACTGAGCAAGCACTAAGGGGGTGTTAGTTAACTGTTATTAATTATTATTTTGCTATGGGGATGGGTGGGAACCATTTAAAAATGCAAGAATTCTAAAGTAGACAACAACCCTTTCACTTGGGGTCAGACCTAATGTGTCAAATGCTTGGCTTTCTATCTTAAAGGTCTGAACCACCTTTGGGAGGGAGGGTCACCCTGTGGGTAAGGTAGGCACTCCTCCACAACATATTTTGCTGTACGTTTGTTTACACCAGCACCACCACAAACATGTGAGTACTGTATTGCACAATAATATTATCACGACATCACTAGGTGATAGGAATTTTTCATCTCCATTATAATCTTACGGGACCACCATGGCATCTGTGGTCCATCCTTGATGGAAACGTCGTTATGTAGCACATGACTGTACTTAATTTGCCTATTGATAATTCAAAATTGATTGAGATGGGGAGAGGAATTAAAAAGAAGATTAGGGAACTGCATAAATAAATTTATTCTGGTTGAAAAAGTTACACATAAAAAGAGAAACTTCTAGGAGGGTCTCTTTTTTATCAGACCCTAGATTATACAAATGTTGATCTGTATAAAGCATGAAGTCAGTTGCTAAAAGTCTAAATATTTCTATGTTTTCCCAAAGGTTTAAAGACTAAGCGATTTCTAGCACAGCTGTTTTCCTTTCATGACCCTTCCTAACCCCCGCATAGAAATGTTCATCTGCCAAACATTTGTCAGGAACAAGTCATATAAAATCCCAAATTCTTGATGAGATGCAAGCTCTCATTTTACACTTGTGCTGATTTTCAAAATTCCCTAGGTGACACTTCCCCAAAACACTGATCTACAGAAGAAGGAAAGTAATTCTCCTAGAATTATGAGTTAATTCATACATAACTCTGTTATGAGTTCTGTTATGAGGCCCTTTGAACAGCACGCAGAAACACAGAATACTTTGTGTTACCTTATGGATTATGAAGGGATTAATACTGGAAGAGGGCTTTAATAGGGGTGAAATGTTTCAAGACACACCACAGTGAACAGATAAGCCTCTCGTTCTTTCCATTGCTTAAGAGAAGATTTACACCCACCTTCAAAAGTGAAATATCTACATTCTAGTTTACATTTTTTCTTCACATTAGAGAACTTTGTGTGATATCAACAAACCCTGAACACTCAGAGACTGTTGGTATTAGAATAAAATACTTTTAGGCCATGCTACTCAGTCCTTACCTATAATACATAAAATATCCACCAAGTTCAAAGGTGATTTGAAAAACATTGTTATCAGTAATAAGTAGGGTAGCTATAGCCTAATACATAGAGAGTACATAGAACCTGATTGACTAGTTTTACATATCTGTAAAAAATCATATCTGATTTTGCAGATTTTCATTCAATAATTAAGATACAGAAGCAGTTAACATCATTAGGGAAAATTAAAATCTCAGAAATATAGAACATGGGTTTTGAATCTTAACAAATATAAGCACAATGCATAGCTGTCAGATAGTATGATAAATTCTGACTATACAAATGATATTATGCATTGAGAAGTTTCTTTCATTATTTAGGTATAAAAATAAAATTAAAATTTATTAAATTTTCCCACTGTCAATTATCAATATAGAGGTAATTGCCAAAAATGCAGAGAAAATATGTAAACTATTTCATGTTTCTTAAGAGAGGGGAAATTAAATAAGCATATTAATATATGAACTTTACAATTTTAGATTAAATTGAATTAATAAATTAGAATGCATTTTACTGTTACTCTAACCCATAAAATTATAATAAATATCCAGTGTATACTAAGGTAAGTTAAGATGAACATGTAAAATCTAATTAAAATAATTAAATAATGATGTGACATATATATGTCAAAAGAAAGCAGATATACATAACATAACTGGAATAAATAATTCCCAGTACTTTGTTAGTCGTGATTAAGCTTCTTTCAAATTATTCCATTTTTCTGAATCACTCTATCGAATTCTTATTTTAGATATAGCAGTTTCTATTTCCCTTATTTTCTTTGGATTTCATATAGTTATTATGGCTGAATCAATTTATAGCTAAAATATAATGAAATATTTATTTGCAGAGTGAAAATATCCCAAACATTTTGAACTCAAGGATCAGCTATTTTCAGTTATAACTTCAGTCATTTGGGCTTATTTCCCAGCACCGTCTGAGCATAGTAGATTCTTTATGATAAAAATTTTAAAAACCTGGTAAATTCAAGGGTTTTTTTCTTACTGCCTTTTCCATTTTGCATTATTATATGCAACAAAATTCTAGGAGTTTGAGATATATTTCAAAATACATAAATAAAATTTCTGATACTTAAAGTATAAATTTTGATGTACATTTTTTGGTCCATCAAAGTAGCATGTGTGTTTAGACACAAATACAAATATTAGAGCCATATGGGATTTTAGATTTATGAAAAGAACAAATTCTCATTTTCCAGTTGAAGAAAGTGAAGGTTTGAAGAAGTCCTTGAGAATACAAATCTGAGATACATTCTATGTGTTTCCTGGCAGGGTCTCCAGTGCCTGGAGCCCCAGTTATCTACAGCAGTAGCTAGGTCAGTAAAGCAGTCTCTGCCTGGCTTTCCATCCTTCTCTATTTTGGCCTTTCCATATCCCCCAAATGAACTATCTGCATGCACGCCCTTGTGTCAGACTCTGCCTTTTTGGTGAAACCTAAGCAAAGAAATACAGATTTCAAAATATCACTTATATAAATAAGGTTTGATGTGTGGTATTAAGCAAAATGAACTTGAAAAGGAAAAAATACATCATTTTGAGAAAATTTTTGCTGACTACGCATCCAACAAGGGATTAATATCCATAATATACAAGGAACTCAAGCAATTACACAGTAAAAAAACAACCCAATTAAAAAGTGGGCAAAGGAGCTGAATAGACATTTTTCAAAGGAGCACATACAAATGGCCAGCAGGCTCATGAAAAAATGCTCAACATCACAAGTCATTAGGGAAATGCAAATTAAAACTACACTGAGATAACACCTCACTCCTGTTAGACTGGCTATAATCAGAAAGACGATGAATAACAAATGCTGGCAAGGGTGTGAAGAGAAGGCAACACTCCTGCACTGTTGGTGAGACTGTAAATTAGTACAACCACTATGGAAAGCAGTATGGAGTTTTCTCAAACAACTACAGATAGAACTTTGATACAGTCAAGCAATCCCACTTCTGGGTGTATACCCAGAGGAATAGAAATCATCAAGCTGAAGGGATACCTGCAGTCCCATGTTCATCACAGCTGTGTTTACAGTAGCCACTATATGGAACCAACCCAAATGTCCATCAATAGATGATTGGATAAGGAAACTGTGTATATACACACCGTGGAATACTACTCTGCCATAAAAAATAATGAAATTCTCCCATTTGCAACAACATGGACAAGCTAGGAGAAACTTACATTGAGTGAAATAAGCAAAGCATGGAGTGATAAATATCGCATGTACTCACTCATAAGTGGGAGCTAATAGAGAAAGAAGGAAGGAAAGAAAGACCACAGTGGGGCAATGGACTTGTAGAGAGAGAGATCATTCCTTGGAAACAAAGTGGCATAGCGGGGGAAGGGGAAAGGGGAGGGGGAAGTTGGGGATAATTGGGTGGGGACACAGGGTATAATCGCAATTTGTAGTGATGGGCACGCTACCAGTATGGATATGGCCTTTACATCTTGGGCATGAGGGGTGACAATCAGCTTTGTATCTCATGAATATTCATAACCAATGAAATAAATAAATAAATAAATAAATAAAAAATCTTTCTCACCAAATAATATGAGTAACTTTTACTTGTATTTTAGAATTAAAAACTCTTAAAATTTATATTTTTAATATGAATTAGGTTACGTGATGCCTGAATCTAAAATATTGTCTTAATTTAGTTTTTTTTGTTTGTTTGTTTGTTTCCTTTTTGTCTTTTTTACTGACCAGTAACGGGATTGCAACCCTCGGTGTCGCACCTGTACCAGGGACTGGCAACGGGATCGCAACCCTTGGTGTCACGCCCGTACCGGGGACCGGCAACGGGATCGCAACCCTTGGTGTTGCGCCCGCACCACGCTCAGCCAGTGAGCGGGAACCGGTCTCCACATGGGATCTGAACCCTTGGTGGGAGCGCCACCGCGCTCCCAAGTGGCGCACTCTACAGTGCGCCACTGGGCCAGCCCTTAATTTAGTTTTTTTATGGACAAAATTTTATTTTATTTTTATTTTTATTAAATTTTTATTTTGTCGATATACAATGTGGTTGATTACTGTTGCCCATAACCGAAACCTCCCTCCCTCCTCCCTCTCCTCCCTCCCACCCAACAATGTCCTTTTTGTTTGCTTGTCATAACAAGACTATACTTTCAGGGATCATTTCTATAGTTCATTACGACAAAATTTTATTTGATTACACACTTAAACCTAAAGTGAAAACATAAATGTCACTGGGAGAGGTAACACTAATATATATGCTCATATTAGGGAACAAGATTGTTATCAGACATTCAGATCTTTTTTAAAAATTTCTAATTTATTTTTTTTATTGTACGTTTATGGGGTACAGTTTGTTGTTTGAATATGTGCATATATTGAATAATGATCTAATTATGATAGTTAGCATATCTGTCACATAAACGTTTATCTTTTCTTTGAGGTTATAGCATTCAAGATCCTCTTTTCTAGCTATCTTGAAATATACAATACAATATTTTTAGCTATTGTCAGCCTAGTGCACCAGAACTCATTCTTCCTATCTAACTGTAACTATACCTTTGTACTAGTCTACCAACCTCTCCCAGGGTTCCCTCTCCACCATCCCTTTCCCTGACTTTGGTAACCACTATTCTACTTTCTATTTCTCTTTTTAATTTATTTTTCTTAATTAACCCATAACTGTATATATTTATAGAGTACAATATGATATTTGGGTACATTCACACTGTGTGCAATGATCATTTCAGGGTGCTTAGTATATCCATCACCTCAAATATTTGTCACTTTGTGTTAGGAATATTCAACAAATATACTTTTTTTTTTGAAGTTGTTACAACAAGCAAACGGAAAGGACATTCTTGGGGGGGAGGGGAGAGAGGGAGGAGGGAGGGAGGTGTCGGTGATGGGCCATAATAATCACATACATTGTATATTGACAAAATAAAAATTTAACGGAAAAAAATAAAAAAATAAAAAAAATAAAAAAATAAAAAACAACATCATATTGAAAAGCTATTCAAAGATACACAGTACTTTGTTGTGAACTGTAGTCTCCCTGTATTACTATAAAACACTATATCCCATTCTTCCTATCACTCTAATATTTTGTATTCAATGACCACCCTCTCCCCATCCTCCCCTTCCTCTTTCCACAGACTCTAGTAACCACTTGTTATACACTCTACTTCTATGAGATCAACTTTTTTAGTTTCCACACGTGAATGACAACATGTGGTATTTCTTTCTCTGTGCCTGGCTTGTTTCACTTAACATAATTTTCTCCAAGATCATCCAGGTTGCTGCAAATGGCAGAATTTCATTCTTTTATATAGCTGAGTAGTATTCCATTGTGAATATATACTACATTTTCTTTATCCAGTTGTCCATTGATGGACATTTCATTTGGTTCTAACTCTTGGCTGTTGTGAATAGAGCCACGATAACCATGGGAGTGCAGGTGTCCCTTTGACTTGTTGATTTCCATTATTTTGGATGTATATACCCAGTAGTATGATTGCTGGATCATATGGTGGTTCTATCTGTAGTTGTATGAGAAATCTCTATACTGTTTTCCTTAATGGATGTACTAATTTACATTCCCACCAACAATGTATGAGTTCCACTTTCTCTGCATCCTAACCAGCATTTGTTATTTTCTGTCTATTTGATAATAGCCAGTCTAGCTAGGATGAGATGATATCTCAATGGACATTTGATTTGCATTTCTCTGATGATTAGTGATGTTGAACATTTTTTCATATGCCTGCTGGCCATTTGTATGTCTTCTTTTGAACAATGTCTATTCAGTTCCTCTCTCCATTTTTAAATCAGAGTATTTGCTTTTTTGCTATTGAGTTGTTTGAGTTTCTTCTATATTGTGCATATTAATCCCTTGTTGGGTTCATAGTTTGCAAGTATTTTCTCCCATTCTTCAGGTTGTGTTTTTGCTCTGTTGATTGTTTCTTTTGCTCTGCAGAAGGTTTTCAATTTGATATAATCCTATTTGTTAATTTTTGCTTTTGTTCCCTGTGCTTCTGAAGTGTTTTTAATAAAGTCTTTGCCCAGACCTATGTCCTGAAGTGTTTCTACTATGTTTTCTTCTAGGAGTTTTACAGTTTTGGGTCATACATTTAAATCTTTCATCCATTTTGAATTGGTTATGGTATATGATGAGAGATAGGGGTCTAGTTTCATTCTTCTGCATATGGATCTCCAACTTTCCCAGCACCATTTGTTGAAGAGATTGTCCTTTCCCCAATGTGTGTTCTCAGCTCATTTGTCAAACATCAGTTGGCTGTAGGTATGTGGAGTTTTTTCTGAATTCTATATTCCATTCCATCAGTCTATGTGTCTGTTTTTGTGCTGGTACTCTGCTGGGGTTTTTTTGTTGTTGTTCATTTGTTTGTTTATTATTTATTTTAAATTCTCAATATATACTGTAGTTAATATTTGTGTCCCTTTACTCATTCCTCTTTCCCCCTCCCTCTCTCCACTCACTCCCATCTACATCATATCTCTTCAGTTGTCTTAATAAGTTCAAGGAATTGTTGTGATTGTTGTGTCTTCTTCTCCTCCCCCCTTTATTTGTTTGTATATTTATTTATTTTTATGTCCCACAAATAAGTGAGAGCATGTGGTATTTATCTTTCTGTGCCTGACTTGTTTCACTTAATATAATTCTCTCTAGGTCCATCCATGTCAGATGAGTGGATATGGAAAATGTGGTATATCTACACAATGGAATACTACTCAGCTATAAAAAAGAATGAAATACTGCCATTTATGGTGCCATTTAAATCTGATGTTTCCTTGCTGATTTTCTGTCTTTATGATCAGTCCAATGTCGAAAGTGGTATGTTAAAGTCCCCAACTATTATTGTGTTGTTGTCTGTCTCTCCTTTATATCTGATAATATTTGCTTTATATATCTGGGTGCTCTGTTGTTTGCTACATATATCATTGTTATATCCTCCTGCTGTATTGATCCCTTTATCTTTATAAAGTGCTCTTCTTTGTCTCTTATTACAAATTTTGATTTAAAGTCTGTTTTATCTGATCTAAGTATAGCTACTCCTGCTCACTTCTGTTTTCCATTTGCATGGAATATGTTTTTCCATCTCCACTTTCAGTCTGTATATGTCTTTGTAGGTAAGGTGTGTTTCTTGTAGGCAGCATATGGATGCGTCATGTTATTTTTTTCATTCAGCCAGTCTATATCTTTTAATTGGGGCATTTAACCCATTTACACTCAGTGTTATTATTGACATATGAGGTCTTACTCCTGTCATTTTGTTGGTTATTTTCTGATTGTTTTCTGTATCCTTTGTTTCTTTCTTCCTCTCTTAATGTTTATCCCTGTGGTTTTCTTAATTGATAAGGTTTGATCCCTTTCTCTTTCTAATTTGTGTATCTAATCTACCAGTAAATTTTATATTTTCAGGAATTTGCATGATGGTTGTTATCATTCTTTCTCTTCTTTTGTAGGACTCACCTAAGCATTTCTTGTAAGGCCAGTCTGGTGGCAATGAATTTCTTTAATTTTGCTTGTTTAAGAAAGACTTTATTTCTCCTTCATTTCTGAAGGATAGGATTGCTAGGTATAATATTCTTGGCTGGCAGCTTTTTTTTCTTCAGTACTTTGAACATATCACTCCATTCTCTTCTGGCCTATAGTGTTTTAGCTAAGAAGTCTGCTGTTTTTCTCTTTCTGTTTTTAGAATTCTCTCTTTGTCTTTAAATTTTAATAATTTGACTATAATGTATCTTGGAGATGACCTATTTGGGTTGAATCTATTTGGGGACCTTTGAGTTTTCTGGATTTGTATGTTTGCATCTTTCCCTATAGTAGGGATGTTTTCAGCTATTATTTCATTAAATAGGTTTTCAATATCTTTTTTATTTTCTTCTTCTGTAATGCACATAATTCAAATATTTGTTCACTTAGTATCTCATGGACCTTGTAGGATTTGTTCATTCTTTCTTCTTTTTTCTTCTTTTTGTTTTCCTGTGCTATCTCAAAACTGCTCTCTTTAAGATCAGATATTCTTTTTTCTGCTTGATCTAGTCTGTCGAGAATCTGAGATGTATGTTTTATTTCATTCAATGAATTCTTCAATTCCAAAATTTCTGTTTGCTCTTTGTAATGATATCTGTCTCTGTTTTGAATTTCTTATTCAGATTGTGAATTGTTTTCCTGAATTCATTGAACTATTTGTATTCTCTTATATCTCAGTGAGTTACCTTAAGATGATCAATTTGAATTGTTTTCTATAGGCAATTTTCACATAGGCAATTTCCAATTCTTTCAGATCTGTTACTGGAGCATTATTTTGGTTTTTTGGTGATGTCACATTACCTTATTTTTTCACGTTTCTTATTTCCCCGCATTGATATCTGTGTACCGGGAGGAACAGTTACCTTTTCGAGTTTTGTAGAGTGGCTTGCATGGGAAAAGACTTTCACCTGCAAATGTATCCTAGGTGTCGACTAGGTAGAGTGCAATGGCTTTGTTCAGGATGGATGCAGTAATGTAGACTTTGTAGTTTCTTCACCTGTAATCCACTTTTTGTGTATCTGCAAGTGACTCAGCAGACTATGCTTGGGAGGTTTGTTGTGGTGGTGGCACAGCTTTGCTGGAAGAGGTATCACTGGGTTGGTTGACAGGATGGGGGTGTTCACATGCACCCTGTTGGTCAGTCATCTCAGGAGCTCGCTCATTGTGGATACAGTTGCTATATTGATTGTTAGGCTGGGGTGTGGGCATATAGTGTGTCAGGGTCTGTGGGACTGGTTTGCTTGTAGTGAGGTCACTGTGCTGGTTCTTGCCCAGGGGTGGGCCCACCAGGGGCACATTAGTCACGCTTTTTCTCACTTAGATGTATGTGCGTGTAATAGCTCAAAGACTCAGGAGCAGGTCTTGCAGAGGCATGACACCTGAGCTGTTTCTCTGAGCCAGGGGCATGGGTGCCCTTTGCCTCAGCTTGCTGAACGTGGGTCTGCCAGTGGTCCTTTTGCTGTGCTTGTTGCTGGGGCCTGATGTAAGGTTGTGTTTCCCTCTGTGGTTCAGGAGCTGGACTGCCAAGGGACAGAGCTGCTGAGGCACTTCTCAGGAAGTGGACAAGGCCACTAGGTGGGGCTTCTGTGAGGGGGCTGTCCAGCCACTTCTTGGGTGGTTAGTGGGGCCCTTAGGCAGACCTGAAGTGACATGACCTGTCCAGCTGCTTTTAGATGGTAGATGGGGCCACTAGGCAGGCCTGCAGTGACCTGACCCTTCCAGCTGCTTCTGGGCACTGGGTGGGGCCAGTAAGTAGTCCTGCAGTGAGAGGGCTGGTGGAGTCATTTCTGGGACTGTTGGCAAGGTTTCTAGTGGGATTGTTCAGGAGAGAGCTGCCTGGTCACTTTCATGGTAGGGTGGGTACACTTTTTTTTCCACTGGCCCAAGGGCATATTCATTAGTTTAGAGACCTGTGACCTGTTTGTTTTTCTAGATTGGGGGCTCAGGTGCACACAACTCAGTCAGCTGACCAGCTGGTAGGGATGGGAGATGGGGGTGGAATGAGGAGTGGTCCACCTGAGGAGGGTCTGCTTTTCTGCTTTTCTGATCTCTGGCCAGGAACACGGGGATGCTTCAGTTCAGCAGGACAAAGGGTTGGCTTCCCAGACTGCAGAACTAGATTCATAGCCTCTGTGAGTCCAGGATCAGGGCATTGTAGCCTCTCCTGTGAGTGCCCTCGATGGAGGGAAGAGCCTTAAGGCTGGGGAATCACCATGGCTACTTGCCCCTGGGCAGGACATACACCCATAATGGCTGTGGTTTTGAGACAGCACCATCCTCCATTAGTCATGAGGGTGAGGATGGGGAGTGCAAAGTTTGTGCTAGTGTTCTAGAGCAATGCAGTGATATCCCAGGATGCTCCCCACACTTGGCTCCAGGCTTGTCCAGCCAAAGGATCTGAGGGCCTCTGTGGTGAGAACAGGGGTTGGTGTGGGTCCTCTGTCTACCTTTTTGCCACGAGGGAAAATTCTTTCTGTGTCATCCTGATGTGGAGCACTATATATATAGCATATAGCATTTTCAGATGTATATAATGCATATATAGGTGGAATTTACAATATTTCATGGGCAGCTTTTCATATCAATATATGTTGCTATACCTCATTCTTTTTAATGGTAGTATAATATTCCATTGTATGAATATTCCATAATTTACTTATATATTTTAAATTAATGGACATTTACACTCTTTATAACTTATCACTAGTACATCAATGCTGCAATATGTGTTATACACATTTTCGTGCACACATTGCAGTGTAATAGAAAAATCTAAATTACTGCCCAAATACTTGTACCATTTAATCTCCCTAACAACAGTGAGAGTTCCTGATTCTCTATACCCTTGTCATCACTGGGTATTATTACAAATTTTAACTTTGGCTAATCTGGCAAATAAAGCAAACTCTTAATTTTTTATTGTTATTATGATTTTATTAACTATTCTCAATTTTCACTGGTGAATTATCTGTTTATCTTTTGCCCAATTTGTTAATGTTTTCTTATTTGTTTGCAGAAGGTCTTTGTTTTTTATGCAAGTCACAAATATTTTTCTGTTTCTTGTTTCTCTTTTAAACTTGTAGTCATACTTTCATGTAGTTATACATCAATCAGTGATTTTATTTGTTCCTGGCTTTTGTGTCACACTAGCACCACCTCAAGATTAGAAAACTCTTTTCTTATGTTTTCTTCTAGTATATTTATGCTTCATATTTTACTTGTAAATATTTGATTGATGTTGAATTTATTTCAGTGTAAGACATTTTTTAACATGTACTTTTCTACATGTTTAGCCATTTCCAACTCCGTTTATTGAACAATTCATGTTTTCCCCATGGGCTTGAAATTCCACCATCTTTAAGTGTTAAATTCTCATAGATATTAAGTCTAACCCATTTATGCATTTTATCTCTTGGTCTATTCCCAAGTCAGTGACATACTCTTTTAATGAACAAGCTATATATTAAATGTTATATTTTGATATTATGGATAAGTGCCACCTTAAGTATTTCCTTCTTCTTTTTGTTAAAATTAGAAGATTCCTGGTGTCTTTTTTCACAAGTTCTGCTTTGTAGATACAGTTTTTAGTTACTCTATTGGAATCGAGTTTCATTAAATGCCCAGATTTATATGGTCAGAATTAATATTTTTTAATTATTGAAACTTTCTACCTAGAAAAAGTATAATTCTCCATTTATTGATTTTTTCTCATGTCCCTCTGCAGTTTTATAAACGTAGAACTTGCACACTCCTTATTAAATTCATTTTTAAACAACTCAGTAGAGTTTTTAAAATATAAGTGTATATGTCAGTCTTAAAGAATTATAGTAAAATGAACACCAGTGTACTGACATCCCAACTTAAGAAACATCATTACCAGTACTTTGCAGCCCCCTCTGTGTCCTTTTCTGAATACAAGCCCATTTGTCCCAACACCCCCACAAGTGGTAAACAGTACCTCTGGTGAATTTTGATTTTATGACTCCCCTATTTTTTCTTATAGGTTTTCTTAGGTATGAACTCCTGAGAAATGTATATTTAGTTTTACTGGCTTTGGAACTTTGAATAAAATCATAACTTACTTCATGTATCCTTTTGCAACTAGCTTTTCTTTATTGTGGTGAAATGTCTCTTTACAACATTTGCCTATTTTCCTATTGGGTTGTTGATTTCTTCTTACTCATATTTAAGGGTTCTTTATATTCTTATTATTGATCCTTTGCCAGTGTTGCAATCCTTTATCTGTGTTGCAATTATCTTTCAGTTTGTGGCTGTAATTCACTTTTATTATATTATTTTTATTACTGGAAATATTTATTTTTGATTTAATAAAATGTATTATTTTTTTTCTTTATAGTTTACTGTTTTTCCTCAATTGTTTAAGAAATTCTTTCTTATCCCAAGATCATAATGATAAACCTCCATATTTTTTGTAAAAGCATAAAATTTTTTCTTTCTCATTTAAATATTACTCCGCTTGGAAATGATCTTTGTTTATGGTATGTGTTAAAGATCTGAATTCTTCCTCACATCTCTTGGATGAATCCCACTTGATCATGGTGTATAAATTTTTTGATGTGTTGCTGTATTCTGATTGCTATTGTTTTGCTGCGATTTTTCTGTCTATGTTCATCAAAGATATTGGTCCATAGTTTCCTTTTCTTGTTGTGTCTTTGTTTGGTTTTTGTATCAGTGTGATGCTGGTCTCATGGAATGAGTTTGGGAGAATGGCCTCTGTTTCAATTTTTTGTAATAGTTTGAAGATAATTGGTATTAATTACTTCTTAAAGACTTGATAGAATTCAGCAGTAAAGCCATCTGGTCGTGGGCTTTTCTTTACTGAGACACTGCTAATTATTGCTTCAATCTAATTGCTTGTTATTGGTTTATTCAGGTTTTCTATGTCTTCAGGGTTCAGTCTTGGTAGATCAATGTGTCTGGAAATTTATCCATTTCCTCCAAGTTTTCGTATTTGTTGACATACAGTTGTTTATAATAGTTGCTAATGATTCTTTGTATTTCTGTGGCATTGGTTATAGTATTCCCTTTTTCATTTCTGATTTTTTATTTGGGTCTTCTCTCTTCAATTCAAAATGGATTAAAGCCTTAAGTAAAGACCCAAAACCATATAGCTGCTAAAAGAAAACATAAGGGAAAGACTTCAGGAAGAAGGACAGGTCAGACCTTTGTGAGTAAGACCACAAAAGCACAAGCAACAAAAGAAAAAAATAAACAAATGGGATTATAACAAACTAAAAATCTTCTGCACAGCAAGATAAACAATGAACAGAGTGGAAAGACAGCTTATGAAATGGCAGAAAATATTTGCAAACTATACATCTGACAGGGGATTAATATCCAGAATATACAGGGAAGTCAAACAACTTCACAGTAAAAAAACAAAGAATCCAATTAAAAAATAGGTAAAGGAGCTGAATAGACATTTTGCGAAGGAAGACACAATTGGCCAACAGGTACATGAAAAGTTGCTCAACATCATTAATCGTCGGGGAAATGCAAATCAAAACCACATTGAGATACCATCTCACACCATTCATACTGGCCATCATTCAAAAGACCGAGAATAACAAATGCTATCAAGGATGTGGAGAAAGGGGAACTCTCCTACACTGTTGGTAAGACTTAAATAGTACAATCATTATGGAAAACAGTATGGAGTTTTCTCAAACAACTGCAGATGGAACTACCATATGATCCTGTGTAGAGCTTGGGCTGGAGCTCACAGACCCCTTGATCCCATTGTCCAGACTGGGTCACAAACCCTTCACATGCAGGTCTACGAGCTAGGTAACAGGAAAAGGTCCTTGGAGCCGTGGGTGAAGAAATAATAGGCTTTATTTTTAGACGTGAGCTCTGCTGACCAGTAGTTCAGAGCTGCTGCCTCACACACTGAAGAACACAAAAAAATAGCAGCAAGCAAGAGGATACAAGGGTGTGCATGCTTGTATCCTCTATTAACTAACTCTATTCCACACAACTTGTTTACAAGGGATGTGCTGCACCACACACAGCCAGACCTGAGGCAAGGGGGCCTGATTAACTACTACATTTTTCTCACCTCTGGCAATCCCACTTCTGGGTATATAACCAAATGAATGGAAATCAGCATGTTGAAAAGATACCTGCACTCCCATGTTCATTGTATGGAACCAACCTAAATGTCCTTCGACGGATGACTGGTTAAGGAAAATGTGGTATATATACATGATAGAATACTACTCAGCCATAAAAAAGAATGAAATTTTGCCATTTGCAGCAATATGGATGAGCTTGGAGAAAATTATGTTAAGTGAAATAAGCCAGACACAGAAAGTGAAGTACCACAGGTTTTCACTCATAACTGGGTGCTAAGAAAGAAGGAAGGAAGAAAGGAAGGAAGGAGGGAGAGGGGGAGAAAGAGAGAAAGAAAGTAAAAGGAAAGAAAGAAAAGACGGTAATAATACATTGAACTATCAGATGGAGAGAACAAATCTATGGTTACTAGAGGTGGGAGGGGGAGGGAGAGTGTGGTTGGGGAGAGATTGGGTAAGGGGCATAAAGAATATTTACTATTTGTAATAATGAATATGCTAATAATATTGATTTAATTATCACATGTTGTACACAGGTAATGGTAATCAATGGTGTACCCTCCAAATATGTGTAATTAATTATGATTCAATAGTAAAAGATGTAAATTATTTTTTATATGAATAATTATCCCACGACTATTTATTGAAAATTCCTTTCTTTTCCCAATAATCTATGGTGACACTTTATCAAATATCAAGTTTTCATGTATGTGAGGTTCTGTTCCATTCCATTGGTCTATTTATCTTTCTCTAAACAAATGCCACAACATTTAAGTTAGTGTACCTTCATAAGAAGTGTTGATATTTGGTAGGTCAAATTCTCTAATGTGGTCCTTTTCAGGAGTTTTTTGTTTGTGTGTCTTAAAACTGTTCTTAGCCCTTTTCTCTTGCATTTAAACTTTAGAATAAAATTGTAATGTTCTACAAATAAAAGCACCTAATTTTGATTTTAACTGGACTTTTATTGAGTTTATGAATCATCAATGAAGAGAATTAACATTTAAAATTTTGAGTCCTCTGATCCATGAATGTTATCTCAGTTTGCTCTGATATTCATATATCTATATATACATGTGAAAATATTTGAAAATATTGTTAGTTGTTTTCCAATCCTTATGATATCTATTTCTTTTCCTTGTTTTATTGTGCTGACTAGGATATCTATTACAGTTTTAAATAGAAGCAATGATAACAGGCATCTTTGTCTTGTTGAAATTGAAGGACTTGAATTAATGGTTTACATTTTAGTATGTTTGCTATAGTTCTTTTTTAATAACTTTAAGTTCCTTCCTAGTTTTAGAATTCTTAACCCTCAGATTACAGATTTTATTCTGAATGGGTATTGAATATTAACAGGCATGTTTTTTATATCTATTCAGAGAAAAATGTACATCAGTCCCTTAATCAATTTTGTAATGTTAAGCCAGTCTTGTATTCATGGGATAAATTCACTTGTCCATGATTTATTATCTTTCTTGTACATTGTTGATTTGTAATATAATTTTCATTCTGTAATGGTTACATTTTGCTCTTCAATTTTTTTCCCTAAGGGTACCAGCTTCTTTTAAATAATCTATTTTTATTATCTTATTTTTTTCTAATTTTCTAATTGTGAAATATACATAACATAGCTTTACCATCTTAACCATTTATAAGTGTACAGTTCAATGATATTAAATATATTCATAATGTTGTACAACCATCACCACCATTCATCTCCTCAATTAGTATATTTCTTTGGATTTCTTATTTCAAAGCATTCTTTTTTAAAATTTCTGTGATAGTGAAAAACATTTTTGTCTATTTTTTCTGTGTCCTCGAATAATTATTCCTCTAATGGGTGCATAATCTGTCTTTTATAGTACTTTCAAAAAAATTTTATACTGTTCTTTTTAGCTTATTATTTTTCCCTTAATGGTGCAAAAGTAACCAAGCTTTTTAGACACTGAAAAATAGTATAGATTATTCTGCTTGATTCTACTATATTTTTCTGACTACTACTTGAATCATCCTGTTAAAACTTGAGCAGGGAGGTATGCATTTTTTGTTATAGTCAATCAGCTGTTTGAAAAACAGAACTGGTGAGCTGAGGCAGTAGGCAGTTGGTTAGTGTAATATTAAATGTTTCCCCACCAAATTTTTAAAGTCTTCCATTCCCTATTCCAGATGATTATTCAATATTTGAGTTGGTGGGAAATGAAAAAAGAAATTTTGTTAACCTGAATTCTTTTATGAGAACTTTATGCTCAGTCATTTTGTTTTGTTGTTGTTGTTGTTGTTTATTTGATGCTATTTATCTGTACTCAGTGAACTTTATTAAGCAGCTATATATTTTGACTACACGTTTATTATTGTCTCCCTTCACCTTAACCCTATTCCATCTGGTTAGTACATTCCTGTTTCCTAGTCTTTTTCTCATCCATTTCTGAGCTATTCTAATTGGCTCAAAGCAGAATATAGTAAAATCAAAGTCTTGTAACCACAAGGTGGACTTTCCTTTAGCCCTGTCTCCCCTGTAATACTGCTGTGTGGAAACTGGCTCCCAGGGGAATGCTTCCACTGTGGCCTGCCAGCATTTCTCAGTTCTCATTTTCAGGTTCAGGAATTTTGGTATGGCTATACAATAGGTTTTGATTTGTGACCTGATGACTTCACCCTACATTGTGCATCATTCTTGGAATCCTCCTTTAATTTGATCCAATTTTTATTGTGTATGAGAGATATTTTTTCTGAAATCAGTGATAAAGGGGATTGTGGGGATTTCTGTTGCTTTCTTTTAGGTGGGATTTTCTTCTTATTTTTGGTATACTTTATTAGAAATGATGGGTTTCTATGAAAGAAATTATGCAAATGTGTGCTCACTTGACTATAGTCCCCACAAACTCAATCATGTGATTGATCTTCCAAGAAATATGTTGTAATTTCTGCTTACTTTTAAAGTTTTAGTCATAGAAACAAATAGTGTCAATTAAATTCTTTACCTGAAACTAAAAAGATTAATGCTACTTGTCTTAAGGATGAACTATAATTTCTTTTCTGAGTAAAGTCCTCATTAAATACAGTATAAGCACTTTATAAAACTGATATTAAGGGCCTGCCCCAGACTACTTTCACCTTTTTCATGGGTTGATGATATAGTTATTTCCAAGACATATTTGGTCACTATAATCTGTCTCATACATAATAAAATAATTTGCAATTAAATATAACAGAAAACATTCTTATTTTTTAAACATTTTTGCCCTGATTATAGTAAATATGTAAGTTCTCTTTTTAAAAAACTCAAATGGAGAAAGGAATAAAATTATCCTTCTTATATAAAGGATTCTCTTCCATCTATAGTAATGGGACTATAACATGTAGTTAAATCTAAGAGTAGTGCTTGATTAAATATAACTATAGTTTGTTGCATTATTTCATTGCTACTTTTAGTACTATATCGCAGACAGGAAGAAAAATACTATTTGAAATGGATTATCATTATTATTACTTTGCTTCCAACCTGATAAAATCCAATGTTTTCATAAATTCTTTTCCAAATTTTTTGAGAGACAAAGGGAAAATAAATGTAGGGCTAGCAGTGTTTGTTTTCTACAAAATTAAACTTCACAGATTAATGAAAAGATCAACGGTATTCATCTGGCATCTTCACTTTGAAGGGAAATAAGTTCTGTGAGTCTTAAGAAAGAAATCCAGAATTTCGTTTGTTATTGATTTCTACTTTTAATCCATTATGGTCTGAAAAAATACATGGGATAATTCCAATTTTTTATGGAATTTGTTGAGACTTGATTTGTGACCCAACACGTGATCTACCCTGGAGAATGATCCATGTGCTGATGAGAAGAATGAATATTCTGAGGTTGTTGGATGGAATGTTCTGTAGATATATTCCAAGTCAAATTGGGCTAGAGTGTTGTTTAGATCTTTTCTATTCTCCAATAGTGAACACTCAGAAAGAGAAACCAAGAAAGCTTGCCCATTTACAATAGCCACCAAAAAAATAAAATACTTAGGAATAGAGTTAAACACAGATGTGAAAAATCTCTATAATGAGAACTACAAACCACTGATGAGAGAAATTAAAGAGGACACAAGAAGACGGAAAGATATCCCATGCTCTTAGATTGGAAGAATCAACATTGTGAAAATGTCTATACTACTCAAAATGATAAACAAATTCAATGCAATCCCTATCAAAATTCCAATGACATTTTTCTCAGAAATGGAAAAAACTATCCAGACATTTATATGGAATAACAAAAGACCACACATAGCCAAAGCAATTCTGAGCAAAAACAATAAAACTGGAGGCATAACACTACCTGACTTTAAACTATACTACAAAGGTATAGTAACCAAAACAGCATGGTACTGGCATAAAAACAGACAAATTTACCAATGGAATAGAATAGAGAATCCAGAAATCAACCCACACACCTACAGCCATCTGATCTTTGACAAAGGCTCCAAGCCTATACACTGGGAAAGAGACTGCTCTTCATCAAATGGTGCTGGGATAACTGGATATCCATATGCAGAATGAAACTAGACCCATACCTCTCACCATATACTAAAATCAACACAAAATGGATTAAAGAATTAAATATACACCCTGAAACAATAAAACTTCTTAAAGAAAACAGAGGAGAAACACTTCAGGAAGAAGGACTGGGCACAGACTTCATGAATACGACCCCCAAAACATGGGCAACCAAAGGAAAAATAAACAAATGAGATTATATCAAACTAAAAAGTTTCCACATAGCAAATGAGACAACCAACAGAGTTAAAAGACAACCAAGAGAGTGGGAGAAAATATTTGCAAAATATACATCTGACAAAGGATTAATATCCAGAATATACAAGGAACTAAAACAACTTTACAACAGAAAAACAAGTAACCCAATTAAAAAATGAGCAAAAGAGCTAAATAGGGATTTCTCAAAGGAAGATTTATGAATGGCCGACAGATGCATGAAAAAGTGCTCAACATCACTTAGCATTTGGGATATGCAAATCAAAACCACATACCATCTCACCCCAGTTAGGATGGCTAATATCCAAAAGACTGTGAACAATAAATGCTGGCGATGTTGTGGAGAAAAAGTAACTCTCATACATTGTTGGTGGGACTGCAAAATGGTGTAGTCTCTATGCAAAATGGTTTGGAGGTTCCTCAAACAATTACAGATAGATCTACCATATGACCTAGCTATCCCACTCCTCGGATTTTACCCAGAGGAATGGAAATCATCTAGTTGAAGGTATACCTATTCTCCAATGTTCATTGCAGCACTATTTACAATAGCCAAGAGTTGGAACCAGCCCAAATGTCCATCATCAGATAAGTGGATAAGGAAACCGTGGTATATCTATACAATGGAATACTACTCTGCTATAAAAAAGAATGAAATCCTGCCATTTGTGACAACATGGTAGGACATAGAGAGAATTATATTATATGAAATGAGTCAGGCACAGAAAGAGAAATACCACATGTTCTCACTTATTTGTGGGAGCCAAAAATAAATAAATACACAAATAAACTGGGGGGGGAGGGAAGATGACACAACAGTTACATTTACTTGAAGTTGATATGACAAGTGAACAGATATGAGGTTGTTTGGAGGGAGGAGGGATAGAGAGGAGGGAAGGATGTTTTGGTAATGGCCACAATAATCAACCACATTTTATATTGACAAAATAAAATAATTTTTAAAAAATGTTTATTGAATATTTGTATTTTTACAGTTTGTACTGTGTACATTTATTTCCCCCCTTTTTATTTGATTGGACTATTCCTTTCATTTTTTAAAAAAATTTCTATGAACTAAGATAATTGTCAAATATATGATCTGTCTGTAATTTGCCCTTTAATTCTAAATATGATTTTTTTCTTTTTGCCATACAGCAATTTGCATTTTTTACATAAAAATGTTTTCAAACTTTTTCTTTTAAGATTACTTTCATTGTTTTATTGCTCAGAAAGTCCTCCTCTATTTTTGGCATTAAATTAATATTTGCCAGATCATCAAAAAAAGAAAAAAAAAAAAAAGAAAGGAAATCCAGCCCTATTTTTATTCTATTTGTTTGTTCCATAAAATAAACTCATCATCAAATTAAACTTTAAGTCATTAAACTACACATGGACACATGCTCTTATTAATAATGTGGAGAAAAACTAAAACATCTAAATTATAATGCTATGTTTTTTGAGTATTTATTAGCTTTGTTTTCAATATAATTTGTTTATTATAACTTATTAATTATACCTTTCTATCATTTCATTTTTTTAACATTTTCTTTCATATATTTGTGGTATACGTTGTGTTGTTTCAGTACGTTCAGATGCTGTGCAATGATTCAGTTAAGGTATGTGGCATAGTTTTGTAACTGTTAGTCCACTACTTCTCCCCCCCAACTCCCATCCCCTCCTGGTGTCTGGTAACCATTATTCTACTATCTACTTCTATGAGAACCACTTTTCTTTTTTTAGACTACACATATGAGTGATATCATACAGTATTTGTCTTTCTGTGCCTGACTAACTTCACTTAACATGATGGTTTCCAATTCCATCCATGTCGCTAAAATAGGATTTCATTTCTTTTTATATCTTAGTATTCCATTGAGTATATATACAACAATTTTTTTTATCCCTTTATCCATTGATGGGCATTTAGGTTGATTCCATCTCTTGGCTATTGTGAATAGCATTGTGATGAACATGGGAGTGCAGGTGCATTTTGGATATATTGATTTCATTTCCTTTGGGTATATACCCAGTAGTGGGACAACTGGGTTGTAAGGAAGATCTATATTTAGTTCTCTGAGAAACTTCCATATTGTTTTCCACAGTGGCTGTAGCAATTTACATTCTCATCAATGATGTAGAGGGTTCCTTCTTTGCATCTTCATCAGCATGTATTTTCCGTCTTATCAATACCCATTCTAACTGGAGTGAGATGATATCTTATTGTGGTTTTAATTTGCATTTCCCTGATGATTAGTGATTTTGAGCATTTTTTCATGTGTCTGCCATTTGTGTGTCTTCTCTTGAGAAATGTCTGTTCAGGTCCTATGCCCATTTTTTAAATTGGGTTATTTATTTATTTAATTTGCTGTTGAGTAATTTGAGTTACTTATATATTCTGGCTATTAACCCGTTGTCTGATGGGTAGTTTGCAAACACTTTCTGCCATTGCGTAGGTTGTCTCTTCACTTTGTTGATTGTGTCCCTTGCTGTGTAGAAGCTTTTTTGTTTGATGTAGTCCCATTTGTGAATTTTTGCTTTAGTTGCCTGTGCCTTTGCAGTCTCACTCCAAAAAGCACTTCCCATTCCTATTTCATTTTTCCCCTATGTTTTCTTCTATTAGTTTCATAGTTTGGGGTCTTAAATTTAGGTCCTTAAACCATTTTGAGTTGATTTTAGTGAATGGTGAGAGATAGGGATGTAGTTTCAATCTTCTGCATGTGGATATCCATTTTTCTCAGCACCATTTATTGAAGAGGCTGTCTGTCCTTTTTCCCAGTGTGTATTTTTGGCACTCTGTCAAAAAGAAGTTTGCTGTGAGTGTGGGGGTTGATTTCTGGGCTCTGTATTCTCTTCCACTGGTCCATTTGTCTGTTTTTATTCCAGCACAATGCTGTTTTTGTTAGTATAGCTATATTTTATATTTTGAAGTCACAGTGTGATGCCTCCAACTTTGCTCTATTTGTTCAAGATTCCTTTAGCTATACGGGATCCTCCGTGGTTCCACACAACTTTTAGGGTCATTTTTTTCTGTTTCTGTGAAGAATGTTATGGATATTTTGTTAGGGATTGCACTGAATGTGTAGATTGCTTTGGGTAATGTGGATATTTTGATAATGTTAATTCTTCCAACCAATGAACATGGGATATCTTTCCATTTATTAGTGTCCTCTTCCATTTCTTTCTTTCTTTTTCTTTTTCTTTTTTCCCCCTTTCTACATTTTTTATTGAAATATAATTGATTGTACATATCTTTGGGGTACAGCATTGCTCTTCAATTTCTTTCACTAATGTTTTACAGTTTTTATTGTAGACATCTTTCACCTTCTTGGTTGAATTTATTTCTAGGTATTTCATTTTTTAGTAATTGTTGTAAATGGGATTACTTTCTTTATTTCTTCTTCAGCTCTTTTGTTATTTGCATATCAGAAGTCTTTTGATTTTTGTGTGTTGATTTTGTATCCTGCCACTATATTGAATTCATTTATTAGTTCTAGTAATTTTAAGATTTTCTCTCTATATGATCATGTCATCTGCAAATAGCAATAGTTTGACTTCCTCCTTTCTGACTTGTATGCTCTTTATTTCTTTCTCTTGCCCTATTGTGCCACATAGAGCTTTCAGTACTATGTTAAATAAGAGAGGGGAAAGTGAGCATCCTTGTCTTGTTCCAGATCTTAGAGGAAAATCCTCCGATTTTTGTCAACTCAGTATATCAGCTGTGGGTTTGTTGTCTATGACCTGTATTGTGTTGAGGTACATTCCTTCTATACCCAATTTGTTGAGTTTTTATCATGAACCTGAGTTGGATTTTATCAAATGCTTTTTTTTTTTTTTTGTCTTTTGTCTTTTTTCCGTGTCCGGCAACGGATCGCAACCCTCAGTGTTGCCCCCGCACCGGACCGGGGACCGGCAACGGGATCGCAAGCCTCGGCGTTGCTCCCGCGCCTCGCTCAGCCAGTGAGCGGGAGCCGGTCTGTATGTGGGATCCGAACCCTCGGACGGGAGGGCCGCCACGCTTCCCAAGCAGCGCACTATCCAGTGCGCCACTGGGCGGCCCTATCAAATGCTTTTTCTGCATCTATGGAAATGATCACGTTTATTTTCCTGAATTCTGTTGATGTGGTATATCACATTTATTGATCTGTATATGTTGAACCATCCTTTCATACTTGGGATGAATCCCTCTTGATCATGGTGGATGATCTTTTTAATGTGTTGTTTGATTCTGTTTGCTAGTATTTTGTTGAGGATATTTGCATCTGTGTTCATTGCGGATATTGGTCTGTAGTTTTCTTTTTTGTTGTATCTTTTTCTGATTTTAGTATGGGGGTAATGCTGGCCCCGTAGAACGAGTTTGGAAGTATTCCCTCCTCTTCAATTATTTTGGAAAAGTTTGAGAAGAATTGGTCATTAGTTCTTTAAATATTTGATAGAATTTGGCAGTGAGGCCATCTGGTCCTGGGGTTTTCTTTGTTGGGAGACTTTTTATTAGTGCTTCAATCTTGCTACTTGTTATTAGTCTGTTTAGGGTTTCTAGTTCTTCATGATTCAACCTTGGTAAGTTGTATGTGTCTGGGAATTTATCCATTTCTTCTAGATTTTCCAGTTTGTTCAGTTGTAGTAGTCTATTATGATCCTTTGCATTTCTATGGTATCACTTGTAATGTCTATCTCCTTTTTCATTTCTGATTTTATTTGAGTCTTCTCTCATTTTTCTTCATTAGTCTAGCTAAAGGTTTATTCATTTTAACTTTTTGAAAAACAAACTACGTTTTCTCAATCTTTTGTATTTTTTTCAGTCTCTAATTCATTTTTTTCTGCTCTGATCTTTGTTATTTCTCTCCTTCTACTGATTTTGAGTTTAGTTTTTTCTTGTTTTTCTAGTTCCTTGAGGTGTAAAGTTAGGTTGCTTAGTTGAAGTTTTCTTCTTTTTTGATGTAGGCATTTATTGCTATAAAATTCCCTCTTAAAACTGCTTTTGCTATATCTCATAGGTCCTGGTATATTGTGTTTTCATTTTAATTTGTCTCCAGTAATATTTTAATTTCCTTGTTTATTTATTCTTTGACCCATTCGTTGTTTAGGAGCATGTTGTTTAATTTCCATGTATTTGTACAGTTTACAATGCCCCTTTTGTTGTTGATTTCTAGTTTTATTTTGTTGTGGTTGGACAAGATATTTGATATGACTTCAACTTTTTAAATTATGTTAAGACTTGTTTTATGACCTAACATATGGTCTTTTCTAGGGTGAGTTCCATGTGATGCTGAGAAGAATGTGTATTCTGCAGCTGTTGGATGAAATACTCTATAAATGCCCGTTTATACCCTAGAGATTAATTCTGATGTTTCTTGGTTAATTATCTGTCTGAATTATCTCTCCTTTGCTGAAAGTGAGGCATTAAAGTCCCCAAATATTATTGTATTGGAGTCTATCTCTCCCATCAGGTCTAATAGTAATTGTTTTACACATCTGGGTGCTCCAGTGTTAGATGTGTATATATTTAGAATTATTATATCCTCTTGTTGAATTGATCCCTTTATTATAACATAGTGACTGTCCTTATCTTTTTTTTTTTTTTTTTTTTTCCTTGGCTTGAAGGCTATTTTGTCTGATATAAGTATAGCTACTTCTGATCTTTTTTTTTCATTTGCATAAAAAATCTTTTTGTAGCCCTTTGCTTTCAGTCAATGTGTGCCTTTAAAGGTAAAGTGAGTTTCTGGTAGGCAGCATACTGTTGGTTCTTCTTTCACAATCCAGTCAGCTACTCTGTGCCTTTTAATTGGGACATTTAGCCTATTTACATTTAGAGTTATTATTGATATGTAGGAACTTGTTACTGCCATTTTGTCACTTTTTCTGGTTGATTTATAAATTATTTTTTTTCCTTTTTGCTGGTTTTACTGTATTCCTTTGTGGTTGAGTGGTTTTCTCTAGCAGTATATTTTGATTTCTTGCTATTTATTCTTAATATGTCTGTCATACGTTTTGTGTTATGGTTACCATGAGGCTTACAACAAAACATGTTATAGTTATAACAGATTATTTTAAGGAAATAACAACTTAACATTGATATCTAAAAAAAAAATAAGAAAAACAAAGCCAACTCTGCTTTGATGTCATTCCCCACCCCACCCCCCAGTTTTTGACATTTTGTTGTTTTGAGTTACATCTTTTAATATTGCCTATCTCTGACATGGTTGTTGTATTTGTTATTGTCTTGGTAGGTTTGTCTTTTAGTCTTCAAACTAAATATATAAGTGGTTTATTCACCACCTTTACAACATTGTAGTATTTTGAGATTGTCTGTATACTTACCTCACTAGTGAGTTATATATTATCAAGTGTTTTCCTGCTACTCTTTAGCATTATCTTCTTTCAATTTGAAGAGCTCCCTTTATCATTTCTTGTAAGGTACGTCTAATATTGATGAATTCTCTTAGTTGTTGTTTGTCTGGGAAGACTTTATTTCTCCTTCATAATTGAAGGTCAGCTTTTCTGGATACTGAATTCTTGGCTAACAGTCTTTTTCCTTCAAAACTTTGAATATATCATCCCATTCTCCTCTGCCCTATAGGGTTTCTAGTGACAAATCCCTTGAGAGATGTATTGGAGCTCCATTGAATGTTATGTTTCTTTTCTTGCTGCTTTCAGTTTTCTTTGTTTTGGGTTGTTAATAATTTGATTATGAATTCTCTGTCAATTATTTCATGAATTTGCTGTTTTTCTGGGTCCATTGCTGGTGCTTTGTTTGTTTCCTTTGGTGGTGTCATCTATTTTTTCTCAATCCTGTGTCTTTACATTGATGCTTAGTCATTTGAGGAAACTGCTACTTCTTCCAGGTTTCATAGGTGTTCTTTGGTGGTGTTAGACCTTTACTGGTTAATGTCAGAGCTTTGTGGTTTGTGTTTTCCCCCTGTTCTGTGGTGGATTAATAGCTACCACCACCACTTTAATCCTGCACTGGAACTAATTTGTTATCCTGTGATCAATTCCCAAACTGTGGGGACTAGGACTTGAGCTCCGTGCTTGAGCTAAATTGCTCTTTGGCTGCTGTTTTTCAAACTGGGGAAAGCTTTATGTGCAGATCAGACTTTAATTGTTGGCCTTTTAGTCATTTCTGGGTTTTGTGAGGTCATCACTGACACAACTAAGCTGTGTAGAAATTCTGGCCCAGAACTGAGTCTTTCCCACAAACTGTGTCCCCTGTAGTTATATCGCCCTGACTGGCCTCCTCTGTGTGGTGCCTGTGCTGATCATAAGGAATAACAGTTGCCTATGCTGCTCCCCTGGTGGGCCAGCCTCCCCCAGCCCTAGCATACCAAACATTTACTCTGGGACAGGCCATGTACAAATCCCTGGCAAAAACTCTGACATCCTGCCATCAGCTGTGGCCCTTCGCTCTTATGTGGGTCTAGGGGAAGCTTACTATTGACTTTGCTGACCTGAGAGATGGGATAGTACACTCCGAAGCACCTTTGCCCCCTGCAGACTCCAAGTAGCTTCATTCAAAAAGGTGCTGCCGTGGTTTTGCCATCTTCTGGCAATTGCTCCATGTGCCTGGTGGCTGCTCCTTGCCTCGAACCACATTGGCCCAGAAGCAGCCAGGGCTTGGAATGGTCAGAGTGGTCCATCCTCCCTCTCTCTGTGGCCTTTCGTGCTTTCGTGAACTCTGCAGGTCTCTCCTCCTTTCCCCCCGAGCTCCAGTGATCTCAGGATGACGGCTTTTTAATAGTTGTAAGTTGATCAGTTGTGGGGTTGAGCGATGCCAGAGATAGTCTATTCTGCCATGATTATCTACAATATGGCTTTTAATGAAAGCACATCTGAAATATCATAGACTTGCTTTCTACAGGTAAAATGTTTTAAATTAGTGATGAAATCTTTCTCTAGTAGAAAAATGAATTGCTAGAAAGATTATGAATAATTAAAAAAAGAAAATGTGTCTAACCATTCTTTCACTACATTGATTATGAATAATGTTTTTGGACAGTAATAAAAATTAATAGATTAATGGAGATTTCTATAAGCAAACATTAAGTTTGGTGGATTTTAATTTTATTTAGTTTAGATTTTTCACTGCTGACTTCCATTTCTTGGCATGAAGTTATTCTCTGAGACAAATTTAGGGCCAATGAGAGTCAGTTCCCGTCACGACATTGCCATATGTGATCTATAAGTTGAAAGGCCATGATATAATAAATGATGTCAGAGAAATAATCAAGCAGGTAATAAAATAGGTTGTGGGTAGATTTGGCAGTCTTTTCCTTAGTAAAGCATAGAGCTTGAGTAGAATGGCAATATTTTAGGGTAAGATAAGGAAAATTTTTGCAAAATTCTTGGATAACTTATGCCATACCCCCAAATTTAAGAAGCAACAACAACAAACTCTTGCTGAATAAGTATTCTCCAAAGGGTGGTGTTTATCTGGTTTGGCTCTCTATGGGCTCCATATCCACGAGTAGAAGATTCAAATACAGTTGACCCAATCTAGATATTGATCTATAATTTTGGAGGTGTTTTGTAATTCCTGGCTTTATGGATATAACAAAACATTGTTGAAAATGTTCAACCCCTCAGCATTGTATGAGATTTATGTGTATTTCTTCATATAATAAATTTCAACAAGAACAATAAGCTATAAAGGATATAAGGGGCTGGTAGAGGAGGTTTTGGTATAAAATTTTAGTTCCTTTCGGTAATTGGTGAAAACTGTTTCCCAGAGTTGCTAAGGAATGTTATGTTTTCAGATCTGGCATGGATTCCTGGAACATAGCATACTGTTCCTTGCTTTTGAACCTTAACTCATGCTGTCAGCTCCTTCTGGAATGCTCTAAATCCCCCACTCTCACCAACACACACATTTACCTACATAATTATTTCTCATTCAATAAGACTTCCCCTTCAGTGTTGTATAAGTACACTGCATACCTGTGGGTACTTATATTTGTAGCTGTTTAAATATCTTATTTAACTTTGTAATTCCAGTACCTAGACATAATGATGTTCAACTGAATGCTCAATGAGTGAGTCAAGCACCCACTCTATTTGTAGAAAATTTCCGACATAGTACCAGATTACCTGCCTATTTAATCATTTCATTTTATGATAGAACATTCTGTCAAAAATAAATACTCATAAAATTACCAAATAAGACCTATTTCTTGCCATTCGAAAGCCACTAAAAAAGGTATGTGCCTTTTAAAACCAGTGAAAACATTGCCTAAGGGACCAGCATGAGATAGCCTATGTATGAGCACTTTCAATTCTGGAATCCTTTCCATAAATGTTAGGCATTTTCTTTTGTTTGATTTTAGAATGAATGTGCAGGAAGGAGAATAAATAATCTAGTAGCCGTGTCTGAGCTCTGTAGCTGGAGGCTATTGTTGACTACATCCACATCTGACTCTTGAGTGGCTGAATCTAGGATTAGAGAAATTCCAAAGTAATTCAAAAAGCCTGTTTTCATTATTGTAAAGGATCAAGTTAACTTTCATGAATCATGCATTAAAAGTACCTCAAAAAGAATTTTCAAAATATTACAAGGACTCATATCTTTTTGCCAGTGGTGATAGACAACATAAAGATAGTTGGCAAAATTTGCAAATATTCTACTTGCTACTCTGCTTTTTAGCCTTTTAGATTTCTTTTTATTTTCTTTTTCAGCAATATTTGATTATTTTGTCATCGTGAAAATGCTTAGCACTTCATCAGGATGTCTTTGAGAAAAGATGAATGTATCATCACTGATGCTCAAATTGTCGTAATACAAACCGGTCACTGAAATTTAAGATGGCATTAAAGGACATTGCTTTTATCTGTATTTTAGGCAAAAGAACTTTCAATTCATGTTATGGGAATTTTCTGTATCAAATTTAGGCTCTTTATACATTTTCCTAAAACTCCTGTACTCCCTATAAAAATAGTGGTGGTAATTTAAATTGAGATACTCAATGACTGTCAACATTTATGTCACATCCTGACAAAAATACTTGTGAAGCACCTATCATCTTCATTTTAAGAATAGAAGAAGGGATTTTAGACAAATTCAGAACAGTAAAAAATCATTGGAGCCTTATGTATTAGTTTGTCGATAACTGCATAACAAATTACTCAAAAATGTGCTGCCTTAAAACAACATTTATTATCTCACAATTTCTGTGGGTCAGGAATCTGGGCATGGCTTAGCTGTATCTTTTGGTTCAGGGCTTTTCACAAGGCTGCAATCAAGATGTTGTCAGGGGCTGCAGTCATCTCAAGGCTCAACTGCGGAAATAACTGCTTCCAAGCTCACTGAAGTGGTTATTGGCAGGATTCAATTTCTCATGGGCCATTGGACTGTAGGCCTCAGTTCCTCACTGGCTGTTGACTAGAGGCCTCTCTCAGTACCTTGACAACTGAACCTCTTGGCAACATGGTAGCAGTCTTCCTTCAAAGTGAGCAAGCAATAGAATGAGAAAGGGAGAAAAAGATAGAAGCTAGAATCTTTATGAACTCTGACTTCAGAAGTGACATCTGATCACTTTTGCTGTATTCTGTTCATTAGAAGTGAATCATTAGGTACAGTCCACTCTAAAGGTAGAGGGATTACACAACAGTGTGGATATGAGGAGACAGGGATGATTAGGGACCATCTTAGAAGTTACCTACCATACATTGCTTTAATTGAAAGGGAATTTATCACTTTCGAGTAAACTTTTGTTCTTTCATCTTGGTGTAAAAGAGATCTCAAAGCATAATGTCACGTCCTAGTTAGCTTTCATCTGATAGGGCTTATAAAGAGTGGCTCAAAATTATATTATAATTTTAACATTGTACCTTTGGGATTGCAATTGGGAACCTCTTCTACAGCATGAGCTGCAGAGGTGTGGTTAATAAGAAAATGTCATATAATATTATAGCTCGTATAATTAGGTCACAATTTTTTTCAAATAAGGACTCAAATAAGAGTCCTGGAAATGAGATGACAGCAGTAGTCCAAAAGGATTCTTGTGATGGGCTGTCCTTACTTCTCTAAACCCTTAGACCCATCTAGATGTCTGGCTGTATAGTTAAAGGGGTTGTAGTAGATGCTGCCTCACCTAGATTCTCTTTACTGAATTGATGCACACATTTCCCAGGTGCTTTGAATGTTGGATGGTAAAGGCTCACAGCTGCACACTTCTGTGGAAAGACAGAGGGGAACTGCCTTGCCTGGAAGACCAGCACCCCACCCTGAGGGGTAGAGGATGGTCTGCAGCCACTGACTAACTTAAACTGGAGGTTACCAAAGCCTGGCCATCTTGCCTCAAGGTGAAATTCAAGCTTTAGAAGTCCGCATGGGATCAAGCTGAAGCTAGTCTCCAGATGACACCACATCTTCACTTAGCTCTTCTTTTGCTCTACTTTAATACCTTCACTCCTTTATAGGATCCTTTTGAGAGCACTGCCTCAGTAAAGCACTTACACAAGAATTTCTATCTCAGGCTCTGCTTCAAGGGAATCCGATCTAAGACATAGGTCAACTGGAAATCAAAAGGGGGACTGGGGAGTTCTTTTCAAAACCAACATTGGAAAGTAATAACCTACTTTCCTTTTTGGTTTAGGGCAGTAATTATCATTGGAATTACTCCTTTGTGTGGAACTTCCTCCCATATAAAATTATAGGATTAGAAAAATAGGTGAAATGGTTAAAGTGTAATACCCTAGCCTGTCTGCCTTTCTGTGAACCAACCATTCTTTCTTCCTTCCTTTTTATCTTCCTTCCTTTCCTGCCTCCCTTCCTTCCTTCCTTCCCTGGCTTGCTCCAGAAAAGATTTAAGGTATCTAAATTAAAACATAAATAAAATGGCATATGGTAACAAGTGTTCATGGAATGCCCTTCTCACAAAAGCTCTCTACGCCAGTATCCCCCATACTGGCAAATGTTAAATTCCCAATCTATATGGAACAGACAGAGAAGTGGCCAAAAGAGCTATCAACTTCATGTGTTTCATAAATTCCTACCCTTGGTTCATGTCCACCAGATAAAACCCACATTTCTGGAAAGAAAAGAAAAGGGGAGGTGGTCACTGTGGAGCACCCGCTGTTCTAGAGGCCAAAGGCTGTGTGCTGCTGACTGCTGAACCTCTGGACCCTCACTGACTTTTAGTGGTTGTGTTTTATATTAATGCTTTAACAATGTTGACTTGCTCCCTAATATAGGAGATATTCTGTAAAACTCATATCTTCATGATATTTGGATTTCCTGTTGTTTTATTTTTTTTAAAAAAGATAGTCATGTCTAATATTGCTAACTTTCCAATTGCCCCTTTCTTGCCACCCTTTATACTTTTCCCACCATAAATACTTTTTGCCAGCACAACTTCCTGTGCTGTTTTGTCAACATGCCATGGTAGCAACAATCATGGCTAGAAAAGGTAACTTTATGTTTCATGCGTAGTAGAAAACCACTCAAAACTAAGCACACAAAATAAAGCTTTCCATAAGAATCAGACAAGACCTTTTAGGTGAATTTAAAATACCCTAATTAACTGACAAATGCCCTATGAGTATCTGTAATAACATACCAAAGTCCTCTGTAGGAAGGACTTCATAAGGGCAGGAACTGAGTCTGACATCCCTTTCAAGATGCCCATTGCTACACCACCAAAAACTGCTTACAGAGAGCCACAAGGCTTATCCATGTGCAAGAGACATTCACATCTGTGCCCTTGAATGACATGAGAAAATAAACCCCTACTGCCAATGGGTCTTCTCAGTTCTTCCCAAACAGCAGCTATGCCATTATTTATTTATTTTTTCCAATTGTTAATATTTATGGGGTACACTGGAATTTCAATATATGTATACAATGTATGATGTTCAAAACAGGGTAATTGGCATATTCACTAACTCAAACATTTATCATTTCTTTGAAATATATACAATAAATTATTGTTAATTATTGTTAATTAGACACCTAGCACTACTATAGCACTGGAACTTATTCTTTCTATCTAGCTGTAAGTTTATATCCATTAACCAACCTCTGCCTATTCGCCCCCCCTACCCTTCCTGGCCTCTAGTAATCAAAATTCTACACTCTACTTCTATAAGCTCAACTTTTTTAGCTCTCACATATGAGTGAGAACATGTGGTATTTTTTTTGTGCCTGACTTATTTCACTTAACAAAATTTCTTCTGGGCTCGTCCAAGTTGCTGCACATGACAGAATTTCATTCTTTTCTCTGGCTGAGTAGTACTCCATTGTGTGTATATACCACTTTTATAAAAAAAAAATTTATTTCGTCAATATAATCTGGTAGATTATTGTGGACAATTACCAAAATCTCCCTCCATCCTCCCACTCCCCACTCCAAACCAACAACCTCATATGTTCGCTTGTCATATCAACTTCAAGGAATTGTGATTGTTGTGCCTTCTTCAATCCCATGCTCTGTTTATTTGTGTATTTATTTATTTACTATTAGCTCCCACACATAAGTGAGAACAAGTGATATTTCTCCTTATGTGCCTGACGCGTTTCACTTAATATGATTTTCTCTAGGTCCATCCATGTTGTTGCAAATGGCAATATATCATTCTTTTTTTTTTTATTTTGTCAATATACAATGTAGTTAGTTATTGTGTCCCATCACCGAAACCTCCCTCCCTCCTCCCTCTCCCCCCTCCCACCCAGGTGTGTCCCCTCCATTTTCTAGTTGTAAGAACTTCAAAAAAAAAAAAAAGTTGTGGTTGTTATATCTTCCTCTCCCCCCCCCCCAGCGCCATATAATTTTTTTTTTTAGCAGGCAGCCCTCAACTTTTTTGCATCAACCCCCTTTCATCTGCCCCC
>NW_007727377.1:189229-210461 GCF_000696425.1 Galeopterus variegatus | reverse complement strand
TGTGTCCCATCACCGAAACCTCCCTCCCTCCTCCCTCTCCCCCCTCCCACCCCGGGGTGTCCCTCCCCTTTTCTTGTTGTAAGAACGTCAAAAAAAAAAAAAAGTTTTGGGTGTTTTTTCTTCCTCTCCCCCCCCCCCGGAATATATCATTCTTTTTTATAGCAGAGTAGTATTCCATTGTGTAGATATACCACAGTTTCCGTATCCACTCATCTGATGATGGACATTTGGGCTGGTTCCAAAACTAAGCTATTGTAAATAGTGCTGAAATGAACATTGGAGAACAGGTATACCTCCGACTTGATGATTTCCATTCCTCTGGGTATGTTCCCAGCAGTGGGATAGCTGGGTCATACGGTAGATTTACCTGAAATTGTTTGAGGAACCTCCATAACATTTTCCATAGAGGCTGCACCATTTTGCAGTCCCACCAACAATGTATGAGAGTTACTTTTTCTCTGCAACCTTGCCAGAATTTATCACTCAAAGTGTTTTGGATATTAGCCATCCTAATTAGGGTGAGATGGTATCTCAGTGTGGTTTTGATTTGCATTTCCAAAATGCTGAGTGATGTTGAGCATTTTTTCATGCATCTGTTGGCCATTCATATATCTTCCTTTGAGAAATGCCTATTTAGCTCTTTTACCCATTTTTTAATTGGGTTACTTGTTTTTTTTGTTGTAAAGTTGTTTGAGTTCCTTGTATATTCTGGAAATCAATCCTTTGTCAGATGTATATTTTGCAAATATTTTCTCCCACTCTTTTGGTTGTCTTTTAACTCTGTTGATTGTCTCTTTTGCTATGTGGAAGCTTTTTAGTTTGACATAATCCTATTTGTTTATTTTTCCTTTGGTTGCCCATGCTTTTGGGGTAGTATTCATGAAGTCTGTGCCCAGCCCTACTTCCTGAAGTGTTTTCCAATGTTTTCCTTAAGAAGCTTTATTGTTTCAGGGTGTATATTTAATTCTTTAATCCATTTTGCATTGATTTCAGTATATAGTGAGAGGTATGGGACTAGTTTCATTCTGCTGCATATGGATATCCAGTTATCCCATCATAATTTGCTGAAGAGGCAGTCTCTTCCCCAGTGTATAGTCTTGGTGACTATGCCAAAGATCAGATGGATGTAGGTGTGTGGGATGATTTATGGATTCTCTATTCTATCCCATTGATCTGTATGTCTGTTTTTATGCCAGTACCATGCTGTTTTGGTTATTATAGCCTTGTAGTATAGCTTAAAGCCAGGTACTGTTATGCCTCCAGCTTTGTTGTTTGTGATCAGAATTGTTTTGGCTATGTGTGGTCTTTTGTTGTTCTATATAAATGTCTGGATAGTATTTTCCATTTCTGAGAAAAATGTCACTGGAATTTTGATGGGGATCGCATTGAATTTGTATATCACTTTGGGTAGTATGGACATTTTCAGAATGTTGATTCTTCCAGTCCAAATGCATGGGATGTCTTTCCATCTTCTTGTGTCCTCTTTAATTTCTCTCAGCAGTGGTTTGTAGTTCTCATTATAGAGATTTTTCACATCCTTGGTTAACTCTATTCCTAAGTATTTTATTTTTTTGGTGGCTACTGTAAATGAGCAAGCTATTTTATTTTTTTTTGACCGGTAAGGGGATTGTAACCCTCAGCATGGTGTGGTCTGCAGCACACTCAGCCAGTGAGCGCACCGGCCATCCCTATATAGGATCCGAACCCACGGCCTCGGTGCTACCAGTGCTGCACTCTCCCAAGTGAGCCAGGGGGCTGGCCCAAGCTTTTTTGATTTCTCTTTCTGCATGTCCACTATTGGAGAATAGAAATGCTACTGATTTTTGCATATTGATTTTGTATCCTGAAAATTTGCTAAAATCGTTTATTAACTCCAAGAGTTTATTTTGTAGAGGCTTTAGGCTGTTCAATCTATAAGATCATGTCATCTGCAGACAGGGACAGTTTGAATTCATCTTTTCCAATCTGGATGTCCTTTATTTCCTTCTCTTCTCTGATTGCTCTGGCTATTACTTCCAACACTTTGTCGAATAGGAGTGGTGAGAGTGGGCATCCTTGTCTAGTTCCTGGATGCTAGTGGCAGTGGGTTTTTCATATATGGCTTCAATTATGTTGAGGTATTCTCCATGTATACCTAACATGTAGAGAGTCTTTATCATGAACAAGTGTTGAATTTCATCAAATGCATTTTCGTCATCTATAGAGATGATCATATCGTTCTTATGTTTGATTTAATTGATATGGTGTATCAAACTTATTGATTCATGTAAGTTGAACCAACCTTGCATCCATGGGATGAATCCCACTTGATCATGGTGTATAATTTTGCATATATGTTGCTGTATTCTGTTAGCTAGTATTTTATTGAGGATTTTTGTGTCTATATTCATCAAAGATATTGGCCTGTAGTTTTCTTTTTTAGTTGTATCTTTACCTGCTTTTGTCATCAGGGTGCTGTTTGCTTCATAGAATGAGTTTGGGAAAATTGCCTCTGTTTCCTCTATATTCCTATATTCTTTCGGAATATTTGGTGAAGAATTGGTGTCAATTCCTCTTTGAATGTTTGGTAAAATTCTGCTGTGAATCTATCTGGTCCTGGGCTTTTCTGTATTGGGAGCCTTCTGATAACAGCTTCAATCTCTTTTATTGTTATTGGTCTGTTCAGATTTTCTACATCATCTTGGCTCAGTTTTGGTAGTTTGTGTGTATCCAGATATTCATTCATTTCCTTCAGATTTTCAAATTTCTTGGCATACAGTTGTTTATAGTAGTCTCTAATGATTCCTTGTATTTCAGATGTATCAGTTGTAATACCGCCTTTCTCATTTCTAATTTTTGTTATTTGGGTCTTCTCCCTTCTTCTTTTAGTTAGCTGTGCTAATGTTTTGTCATTTTTATTTATCTTTTCAAAGAACCAACTTTTTGATTCATTGATTTTTTGTATTGTTTTTTGGATTTCAATTTCATTAAGCTCTACTCTGATCTTAATGATTTCTTTCTATCTACTGTTTGTATTTGGACTGTTCTTCTTTTTCTAGTTCTTTAAGGTGAAGTATTAGGTTGTTCACTTGCCATCTTTCCATTCTTCTGAAGTAAGCATTTAATGCGATAAATTTCCCCCTACTACTTCTTTTGTAGTATCCCACAGGTTTTGTCATGATGTATCATTGTTTTCATTAGTTTCAAGAAATTTTTTGATTTCCTGTTTGATTTCTTCTTGGACCCATATGTCATTAAGTAGAAGGCTGTTTAATTTCCATGTGTTTGTATAGGTTCCAGAATTTCATTTGCTATTGATTTCTAATTTCAATCCATTGTGGCCTGAAGAAATACGTGGGAGAATTCCAGTTTTTTGGAATTTACTGAGACTTGATTTGTGACCTAACATAGAATCCATCCTGGAGAATGATCCATGTGCTGATGAGAAGAATGAATATTCTGAGGTTGTTGGATGGAATGTTCTGTAGATATCTGCCAAGTTCAATTGGTCTAATGTATTGTTTAGATCTTGTGTTTCTCTAATGATTCTTTCCCTAGATGATCTGTCCAGTATTGATAGTGGGGTGTTCAGGTACCCTGCTGTTATGGTATTAGTGTCTGTTTCCTTCTTTAGGTATAATAGAGTTTGTTTTATAAATCTGGCTGCTCCAACATTGAGTGCCTATGATTGTTATGCCTTCTTGATGGATCAATCCTTTTATCATTATGTAGTGGCCCTCATTATCTCTTTCTTTGGTTTTTAGTTTAAAGTTTATTTTATCAGATATTAGAATAGCTACTGAAGCTCGTTTTTCATTTCTCTTTGCATGGTAAATTTTTTCCATCTTTTGACTCTTTGTGTGAGTCTTTACAAGTGTGGTGGGTGCCTTGAAGGCAGCATATAGTTGTGTCCTCCTTTTTAACCCAGTCAGTCAGTCTATGCCTTTTTATTGGGGAATTTAATCCTTTTACATTGAGTTGTTATTGAGAAGTGTTGATTTACTCCTAGCATTTTATTGATTTTTGTTTGGATGTGTTAAGTGTCTTTTTTCCTTTCTTTCTGATTTACTGTTTGTCTTCTGTATTTGTTGGTTTCTTGGGTTGTATGTTAATGTTTTTTTTCTTCATTGTTGCCATTTTTACTTTACTAGTGGGTTTTGGTTTTTCTTGAGTTTTTATGGCAGTGGTAGTTTTTTTTCAGGTACAAAACCCAATACTCCCTTGAGAGTTTCTTGTAACGGTGGTCGTGTGGTAGTGAACTCCCACTGTTTTTGTTTGTCTGAGAAATATACTATTGGTCCTTCATTTCAGGAGCATAGGCTTGCAGGGTAAAGTATTCTTAGCTGGCAATCTCTGTCTTTTAGTATTTTGAATATATCATACCATTTCTTTCTGGCTTTTAGAGTTTGTGATGAAAAGTCTGATGTTAGTCTGATTGGGGCTCCCTTATAAGGGACTTGGTGCTTTTCTCCTGCAGCTTTTAAGATTCTTTGTCTTTGAGTTTTGCCAATTTGACTGTAACTTGTCTTGGAGAAGACCTCTTTGGGTTGATTATGTTTGGGGATCTTTGAGCTTCTGGAATCTGAATATCTGTGTCTTTTCCTATACATGGGAAGTTTTCTGCCACTATTTTGTTGACTATGTTTTCAATGCAATCTTCTTTTTCCTCCCCTTCTGGAAAACCCATGACTTGGATATTTGAGTGCGTAAGGTTTTCTGATATCTCTCTTAGATTTTCTTCAATGTTTTTAATTCTTTTTCTTTCTTTCTTTCTTTCTTTTTTTTTCTTTTTTTTTTTTTTTTGTCTTCCTGTGTTATTTCAAACAGCCCATCTTCAAGGTCAGAAGTTCTCTCTTTGCTTCTGCAAGCCTTCTGGTTATACTCTCTGTTGTGTTTTTTATTTCATTGAATGAATTCTTCAGCTCAGCAAGCTCTGCTCCATCCTTTTTCAGGGCATAGATTTCCTTGTACTTTTCTCCTTTTTCAGGGCATAGATTTCCTTGTACTTTTCTTTCAGGTCTTTTATACTTTTCCTCATTTCATCGTGTTGTCTAGCTGAGTTTTCTTGTATCTCATTTCGTTTCCTTAGAATTATCACTTGAAATTCCTTGTCAGTCATTTCAAGGACTTCTTGTTCTATAGGATCTAGAGCTTGAGAGTTATTTCCCTCTGGTGGTATACTTTCTTGATTTTTCATATTTCTGGTATTTTTCCTTTGATGTTTAGTCATTGTGGCAAGGGATTACATGGTCCACTTGTTCGACACTATTGTCTGGCTAGGATCCTGCCAGGGATGCCAATTTGGCCTGGATGCCTCAGTGCCTGCTCGGTCATGTACTGGTGACTCAGGTGCATGGTTGCTGTCAGTCTCAGGCCTCTATAGGGGGTGCCTCTCTGGTCGACGTGCACTCGGCTGGGCTGAGGATGGGGACTGGCGGTGGCTCAGCCTACCTGCTTGGTCATGTGTTCGTGCCATGGAGCGTGTTTGCCATGGGTCTTGGGCCTCTCCAGGTGGTGCCTCTCTGGTTGGCATGCACTCAGGCAGGCTGGCGATGGGGTCCTGCAGCAGCGAGGCCTACCTGCTCTGTTGTGCACTGGCGCCAGAGGGCACACCATCACCGTGTGTCTCAGGCAACTGTATATACCACATTTAAAAAATCCATTCATCTGTTGATGGATACCTAGGTTTATTCCATACCTTCGATATTATGAATAATGCTGCAATAAACATGGGGATGCTGATATTGCTTCAGTATACTGATTTGCTTTTCATTTGATAAAAACCCAGTAGTTAGATTGCTGGATCATGTGGTAGTTCTATTTTTAGATTTTGAGGAATCTATATACTGTTTTCCATAATGGTTGTACTAATTTACATTCTCAGCAACAGTATCCCCTCAAGCAATTGCCTTTTCTCTGTATACATACCAGAATTTATTTTTTGTCTTTTGATAATCACCAATCTAAATGAGATAAGATGATATCTGATTGTGGTGTTTGATTTGCATTTCCCTGTTGATTACTGATGTTGAGCATTTCTTCATATACCTGTTGGCTATTTTTATGTATTCTTTGGAGAAATGTCCACGCAGATTATGGAGTATAATCTTTTTGATGTGTTGTTGGATTTGGTTTTCTAGTATTTTGTTGAGGATTTTTCTATCCGTGTTCATCAGGGATATTGGCATGTAGCTTTCTTTTTTTGTTGTCCTTGTCTGATTTTGCTATTAATGTGATGGTGGCCTTTAAAATGAGATTGGAAGAATTCTATCCATGTTGATTTTTTGGGATAGTTCGAGAAGAATCAGTATGAATTCTTCTTTAAATTTTGGTGGAATTTGGCAGTGAAGCCATCCTATCCTGGGCTTTTCTTTGGTGGGAGACATACTATTACTGACTCAATCTTGTTCATTGTTATTAGTCTGTTCAGGTTCTCTGTTTCTTCTTGGTTCAGTATTGGTAGCTTATATGTGTCCAGGAACCTATGCATTTCTTCTCAGTTTTCTAATTTGTTGGTGTAGAGTTGCTCATAATAGTTTCTAATGATCCTTTGTATTTCTGTAGTATCAGTTCTAGTGTCTCCGTTTTCATTTCTGATATTTATTTAGTTCTTCTCTCTTTTTTTCTTTGGTAGTCTAGCTATTGGTTTGTCAATTTTGTTTATCTACTCAGAAAACCAATTTTTTGTTTTGTTGATCTTTTGCATTATTTTTCTTGTCTCTGTTTCATTTAGTTGTGCTCTGATCTTTCTTATTTCTTTCCATCTACGAATTTTGGGATTAGTTTGATCTTGGTTTTCTAGTTCTTTATGATGCAATGTTAGGTTGTTAATTTGAAATCTTTCTACTTTTTTTTTTTTTGTCTTTTGTCTTTTTCCGTGTCCGGCAATGGATCGCAACCCTCAGTGTTGCCCCCGTACTGGACCGGGGACTGGCAACGGGATCGCAACCCTCGGTGTTGCTCCCGTGCCTCGCTCAGCCAGTGAGCGGGAACCGGTCTGTATGTGGGATCCGAACCCTCGGGTGGGAGCGCTGCTGCGCTTCCCAAGTGGCGCACTATCCAGTGCGCCACCGGGCCGGCCCTCTTTCTACTTTTTGATGCAGACATTTATTGCTATAAATTTTACTCTTAGTACTGCTTTTGCAGTATCCCATAGGTTTTGATATGTTTTGTTTCTATTTTCATTTGTTTCAAGGAAGTTTTTGTTTTCCATCTTAATTTTTTAATTGACCCATTGGTTATTTAGGAGCATGTTGTTTAATTTCTATGGATTTGTACGGTTTTCAAAGTTCCTCTTGTTATTGATTTCTAGTTTTATTCCATTGTGGTCTGAAAAGATACTTGATTTGATTTCAATTTTTAAAAATTTGTTGCTTCTGTTTTGTGGCCTAACAAGTGGTTTATCATGGAGAATGTTCTATGTGCTGATGAGAAGAATGTGTAGTCTGTCATTGTGGGATAAAATGTTCTTTCTATGTCTTTAGGTCAATTTGGTTTCTAGTGCAGTTTAAGATGTTTCTTTGTTAATTTTCTGTCTAGATGATCTGTGCAATGCTGGCAGTGGGGTGCTGAAGTACCCACCTATTATTGGGGTCTTTCACGTTAGCTCTAATAATATTTGCTTAATATCTCTTGGTGTTCAAGTGTTGGGTGCATAAATATTTATAATCATGATATCCTCTTGCTAAATATAATTTCCTTCTTCGTCTCTTTTTATATTGGTTGATTTAAAGTCTGTTTTAGCCAATGTAAGTATAGCTACTCCTGTTCATTTTTGGTTTCTGTTTGCATGGAGTACATCTTTCCATCCCTTCACTTTTGGTCTATATGTGTCTTTAAAGGTGAAGTGAGTTTCTAGTAGTCAAGCAATAGTTAAGTCTTGTTTTTATTATTATTGTTGGTGTTGTCATTTTTATCCATTAAGCCAGTCTGTACCTTTTAAATTGGAAATTTAATTCATTTACATTCAAGGTTGTTTTTGAAAGTTGTAGACTTCTGTCCTTTTGTTAATTGGTTGCTGGTTGTTTTGTATATCCTTTATTCCTTTCTTCCTGTTTTATTGTTTATATTTACACCTTGATAGTTTTCTGTAATGATAAGATATGACTTCTTTCTTTCATTTGTGTATCTGCTCTACTAGTGACTTTATCCTTTTTCATGTTTTTATGATGATAGATATTGTCCTTTCACTTCCAGATGTAGGACTCCGATAAAGATATCTTGTAGGGCTGGTCTTATGATTAACTTTCTCATTTTTTTTCTATAAACTCTATGATTCTATTTATTTATTTTTATTTATTTATTTATTTATTTAATTTTATGTTATCAAATGCAATGTAGTTGATTTTTTTGTCCGTTTACCGATTCCTCCCTCCCCCCTCTCTCTTCCCCCTCTCACTTATGAACATCATATCTGTTCACTTGTCTTAACAATTTCAAGGAATTGTGATTGTTGTGACTTTTTCCCCACCCCCAATTTGTTTATTTATTTATTTATTTATTTACTATTAGCTCCCACAAATAAGTGAGAACATGTGGTATTTCTTTTTCTGTTCTTGACTTATTTCACTTAATACAATTTTTTCTAAGTCTATCCATATTGCTGCGAATGGTAGTATTTCATTCGATTTTATAGCAGAGTAGAATTCCATTGCGTCTCAGTTTTTGATTGTCTGGGAAAGACTTTCTCTTTGTTTCTGAAGGATAGCTTTGCTAGGTATAATATTCTTGACTGACAGTTTTTTTTTTCTTTTAGTGCTTTGAATATATTATCCCATTCTCTCCAGGCCTGTAAGGTTTCTGCTGATGAATCTGCTGTTAGTCTCAAGTGAAATCCATTATATATGTCTTAATGCTTTTCTCTTGTTTTTAGATTTCTCTCCTTGTCTTTGACTTTTGACAATTTTACTGTAATGTGCCTAGGACAGGACATTTTAAAATTAAATCTGTTTGGGATCTTTGAGCTTGTTGTATATGCAGGTCCATATCTCTCCCAAAACTTGGAAAGTTTTCAGCTATTATTTTATTAAATAGGATTCTGATGCCTTTTTCTTTCCTTTCCCCTTTGGAAATGCCCATAATTTGAATATTTGTTCACTTAATATTGCTACATGAATATCATAGACTTTCTTCATTTTTTTTTATTCTTTTTTTTTTTTTTGTCTGACTAGGTTATTTCAAAAGACCTCTCTTCAAGTTCAGAAATTCTATCTTCTGCTTGTTAGTTTGTTTTTGAGGCTGTTGGTTGTAATTTTTATTTCATTCAATAAATTCTTCAGTTCCAAGATTCTGTTTGCCTTTTTTATGATATCTATCACTTTGTTGAATTTTTTATTCAGACCACGAATTATTTTCCTGATTTTGTTGAATTGTCTATCTGTATTTTTGTTGTTTCTTACTGAGTTTCCTTAAGGTCATTGTTTTGAATTCCTTTTCAGGCATTTCATAGATTTCCTTTTCTTTGGAATCTGTTACTAGAGAATTATTGTGTTCCTTTGGGGGATGTTATGTTTCTTTCCTTTTTCATGTTTCTTGTATACCTATAATAATGTCTATGCATCTGGTGGAACAGTCACTTCTTTTAATTTTATGGAGTACCTTCTTTAGGGAAAGACTTTTTCTGTAGATGGCTTCTGTAGTGTCATTTGGGTAGGGTGTTAGTTCTGGGTGTGTGATTTCTTTGACTGTATTCAATGTTGGGGGTGTTTGCAAGTACCTCAATGGCCTAGGCTGTGGATGTTTGTGGAGGCTTTGATGTACATTGTCTGGGGGTGAGACTGCCTGCGAGGCCAGTTCTAGGAGCTTGGATGGCTGCGTGCAGGCTTGTGGCAGCTTCTTTGGCCAGCAGGATAGGTTTGCGGTAGGGGATGGCAGCCATCAGCAGGCCAGACCTTAGGCCCCTAGGAAGGGTACATGGGAGTTCAGTTGATCTTTGCTAGAGTGGGTGGAATCACTAGAGGGCAGGCAGTACCTCAGGCCACTGAGAGTGGTGCTCAGGAGCTTTGCAGATCCTCAGGTGTAATGGGTGAAGTCAATGGGGTGGTGGACAGGGAGAGGTATTGGGGCATTCAGTAGCTTCTTTACTGAAATGGGTGAGGTCACTATGGCCACAGGTTGATCTTAGGCTCCCAGGAGAGGCACTGGGTTACTCTGAGACTCTTTCATTGAAGTGGGTGACCCTAAGTAGGGTCACTGGAGCCGTGGGCTGGAACTTGGGCCCTCAGGAGAGGTGCACAGGGGCTCTGCTGGAGCAGGGCTGTTGGAACCTGTATTGGACGGCCCCAAATGATTGGTTCTCAGGCTCTGGAGATTACATGCATTGGCTCCTTTGGTTTAGAGGGCAGTCTCCCAGCTATACTGGATCACCTGTTCCCCAGGGTAAAGGGCATCATGTGGGTTTGGGTGCTAGGATTAAGGCTGTACTGCTGCGTAGAGTTGTTGTTGTACACTGTAGATATCTGGGTGGGTGTGGTGATATTGTATGCTACAAAAATGACTCTTCATTTGACTCCACAGTGGGGATCTAGGGATGTAAAGATGCCAGGGCTATTGGGCCCCAGAGCAAAGAAAGCAGGAAGCACTCTCATGTTAGTTCTGATTCCAAAATGATGACATGCTATGACAGCTGGGGGGTGAAGGAGACTCAGCATGAATTCCCTCTAGAATAGTGCACTTGTATGGGCTCCAGGCAGCTTCCTATACTGGGTTTACAGCTTGCAAGGGCTATGAGCCTCTCTTGTAGCTAGGACTGCAGGCATCCTTTGTGGGAGTATAGACTGCTGGGGATTTCTCAGTTACATTTTCCCCATAGTAGTGGGTCTCTCCCAGCTCCAAGCTCATTCTGGCTGAGCACTTCACTTCCTTTTCTATTCTGCCATCCCAAGTCTCCATACCTCAGGGGGTTGTTTTCACTTCTTTGCTGAATTCCAGTGTTCTCTCTCCGATATTCTATACAATGTGTGGTTATCTGTTTGTTGTTTTGGTGGCAGAGGTGAGATCTGGGTGCCTTTAGTCAGCTATCTTGATCCCTTTGTTTGCTATTTTAATATCTGTCTTCCTTGGGCATGGAAATACTTGTGGAGTGAGTATAGACCCTCCCAGAGTTGCACAGGCTCCCACAGAGGTGAAGGCGGGGGCACAGAGAGCAGCAGTGGGGAGTAGACCATCAAGAATTTTCACTGGAGCTATACTAATTTACATGTTATCACTTTTCTGGACCAGCAGCTCCCCTAGTTACCTTCATAACCAAATCATAATTACAAGGATGGGCCATTAGATCTGCATCTTATCTTGGGAAATTAGAAAGGCCAGAGTTTTCAAATGAGGATGTTTTAACTTTTAAAAAATGTACAAAGCAGAAAGAATATAGTGATAAGGATGCATCATAATAGAATCACCAGTGCTTCCTTGAGGAAAAATTGAAATACAGGCACAATTTTTCTCTGTCTTCCTTTTAGCTCCCTTTTCAGGCCTCTCCTTTGCCATTGGGAAAATTGGTTCTCATGCTTTCCTCTGTCTGCCTGGAGTCTCTTCATTATGTAATACCAAATGGGCTTGCAGCCCTTTGACCAAGCATCATACCTTGTATGATTGCCTCTTGTCAAAATTTTATTCTTCTATATTTGGTGTCTTCCTGTCTCAGTGTGACACATTGATTTATTTGAGCTTATGGACTAAAAACTGTTCATGACAATGTTTTAATCTCTAGAATTTGTTTGTATGTGCACAGGCACTATGGGGAAGATAAAAATTTTCAACTCCAAGGGAGAATTGGAATTTAAAGCCTTCACTAAATTAGTGGAAACAATGTTTTTAGAGAGTGAGGCATACATCTATAACAGAGAGGTTGCCTTTTCTGTTTATGTATTTAGCTGGCCTTGTACATGTGATTATTATTTTGGTAAACAATGTGAGATAAACACGTTCAAGATCTGCAAGTGCACACTGTAGGATACTTTCTGTGGAAAGAAAACATATGATTTTGTTGAAAAAAGCTTTTCTACATTATGTCTTCCTTCTCATGATTTTTTTTTTCCAATGGAAATGAATGAATGAAATATCTTTTATCTACCTTCAGTTTCACAACCAGAGTATCCATTTTTGTTAAACTCAATCAGCTCTAATCATTACTTTGAAAACCTGAAATTTGTTAACCCAGGTACACTGTGTATCCTGCTGACTCCATGAGTAGCAAATCTGTCAGTTATATCACGTGTGATGTTTAATACTATGCTGGTTGCTGCATGCAACTGTTTTTTTTTTTTTTTTCCTTTTTGGCAGGAACTGGCTGACTGCTGTTTCATCAAGGGAATGAGTGTAGTGGCAGCTTCAAGTTTAAAAATATTTTAACATGATACAAGAATGACTCTCTTCACTTGACTCCAAGGCTATCTGTTCCTTATAAATTAATTTACTCAAGGCTATTGTTTGGGGTTCAGAAAATTGGGCATTAAGTAAATTATAATGGTTTTATATCATTGGCAAAATGCATATATTAAATTCATGAAAATTTTACAGTTGAATCAGAAGAAAATTGTCAATGGAAGTAAAGCATTGCCAAATGTATCATTTATCATCAGAACATAGGTAATACTTCTGCCTTGACTTGGCACTGAACAAAACAGAATCTGCTGCACATTTTGAGATCATAATATTTTCTACCTTCTGTACCTTATTACCTTCTAAAAATTCTTTTGATGAATCAATATTTTTAAAATATTACATAAAGCATACCATATGTAAGCCATTAAAAGAGATGATGATCATATTTCCCCAAACAGGTCTTCAATAATTAGTAGTTGTTGATGTTGTTATTATTTTTACTATTATCATTCTGAGTTGAAATCTCAGCCTCATTAGCACCATAGGATTAAAAGCACCCCAACTTCCCATAACTAGCTCTTTGTATACTTGGTCGCTAGAAACTAATTCAGGGCAGGCTCCATCTACGTTGGCATTTTCCTAAATGTTTAAAAAAATTTTCTGAGCACAAATAGTGTCCTATGGAAACATATATACAGAAACAACCTGAGTATTTAATAAACAAAATTGTTAAATGCATTTTTAAATAAATGAATGATGAATTATTAAATGAACGAATGAATGAATAAATTAATCAATCAATGATTGAGCAATGAATGAGCAAGGCATGTACAGTTGTATGTCACCTAATGAAGTACATACATTCTGAGAAGTGCATCATTAGGTGATTTTCTTGTTGTACAAACATTGTAGACTGTACTTACACAAACCTAGATGGTATAGCCTACTGCACACCTAGGCCATATGGTATAACCATTATAATCTTATGGGATCTCCGTCATATATTTGGTCTTTTGTTGACAAAAACATATGTGGCACATGACTGTATACAGAATTGTGTTCTGTGTACCAGGCCACATAACTTAAAATTTCTTTTAGAAGTGGCAGAGGGCACTAAATATCTCATAATCTAACTCCTAATTTTTTAGATGAAGGAATAGACATAAAATAATTTGCTGAGGTCACACTGTTAGTTGGTGATGACCCCAAACTCTTAATGATTTCCCCTCCTTCTGTGACAAATCAAATCGGCTTTCACCAATGCATCTTAGGTCCTGGGAGCTATGTAGAGTGTTACAAAGGGCATGGGCTTGAGAGGCAGAGAGATCTGGGTTGGGAGCTCAGCTTTGCATTTTCCAGCCGTTTGTCCCTGGGCAAGTCATTTAACCTCCCTGAATCTTAATTTCTCATAAATGACATAACATGTACCTCTCAGGGCCATTGTAAAGGTTAAATGACATAACTTATGTAAAGTATCCAGCAAAATGTAAACATGAATTGGTCATATCCTCCCCAGCCCTGGATGTAGCACACTGTAAAAGAATTATGTGAATGGGGATATCAGTCAGTTCACTAAGCCTACATAATTTACTTTGAATTCAAAAGTAACATCAGAACTGATCCTAACATATCATTGGCTATCTGAAGGTGGGTGAGAATTTTATTTCCCTATGACAGAAAATTTTATTTCACTGTTTTCCCATCCAGAAAAACACAGATAATGAATTCATTATACTATAGATTGTTATGGGTAATTCAAATTGTTTTATCTGCTTGAATTCTTCCCTGTTAAAACACAGGGGAGCTTGCAAAATTATCTCTTATTAGAGTTAGACACTTTAAAATTTTCCAAAAACTTTTTGTACTCCAATCATAGCTAAGTCACACCATTAGCCTTAAACTATTTATCCATTTGGCTCCATTCTCTGTTTGCTAAGATTCTGTAGGAGATTCTGTCATTGGATACTGAGTCGAATAGTACTGTCTTCCTTCTGTATCTCAGCATGACTGACAGTCTCCCAGAAAAGATGTTGCATTTACAGCAGGGATTCATAGATACAAGCCAAGGAAATTAAAAACAAGGTAAAGGACCCAGGTTCTCACTCATGTTTACCATTGTTTTTATCTGGAGAAGTGCATTAAAGCATTTTTCCATGTTGGGAAATAAAAGGAAGAATGCAGCTTGACTTTTGCTCATTTTATTTTGTTCATCTGAAAACAAATAAAAAAATCATGATGATAGAATGACAAGAAAGATGGAAAGCCAGAGTTAGTGAGTGATTAATATGTACTAGGGACTTGTATGTTATTATCAAAACAGCTCTGTGGACTAGGGAAACAGTCTTGGAGAGTTAAATAATTTATTCAAGACCATACAGAGAGTGGATCTAGCACTCAAACCCAGGTCCGCTCTTAACCCTACTTCACATTGCCTGAATAGTTATCAGGCTACCCATATTGTTTTAAAACAACAGTTAAAAAAAAGTATAATCAAAATACGGTTAGATTTTCAATGCTGGGTAGTACCTATTGGAAGCAGGCTGATCACTGAAAATCAATTTGCCAATTACCATCTTGCCCAAAGATAATTTATCAAATGACTATTTCACCAAATGGACAATTTGCCATATTTACCAAATTTAGCAATTTACAAAAAGTATGGTTTGTATTCAAAGACTAAGAATGTATTTTAAAGGAATGTACTTATGAATATATCCTTTATTAATATACTTCCATTTGAGAATATATTTAAGATTACTCCATATTCTTCATAATTATCTTCCTTATGAATACGTTGGTAAAAAGAATAGGTTCATAAAAAGACTGCTATTCTATAACCTTCAGCTATTAACTCAGTGAACATTCCTTAAAATGCTGCTCAGGAAAGTATAGTTATTGAATATATTAATAAGATACATTCAAGACTGCTTCTTAAGACATGCTTTTGGTAACTTGATAAAATTAGAAAATTTGGTGAGATGATCATACAAACTTTAATATGAATATAAATTTCCCAGATCAGTCATGTGAATTTTAATGTGCAACATTTGAAGATCTTGTTAAAATGCAGATTCTGAGTGTATAGGTCTGGGTGGGACCTGAGATTTTTCATTTCTAACAAGCTCCAAAGTGATACCACTGCTGCTTTTTTCAGACCACATTATGAGCAGCATGGATTTATGCAGAAGTAGATTTCAGTGAGTTGATACGGGGTTAACTGAACTAGAATTGCACGCATGACATGTATCTCTCTCTCTCAACTGCACTGACCTTTGTTTTAGACATCCTGTATAAAGATTTTGCTTACTTCTTAACATAACTAACTTTATAAAAAAATTTCATTCTTTTAATTTTATTTGTAAAGAAATTTATTTAATTTTTAATTGAAACACATTGATTATACAGAGCTATGGGGTACGAGTTATATTTCTTTTTTATTGAAACATAATTGATTATACATATTTGTTGGGTACAGAGTTGACTATCAGAATTTGTGTACAATATGTGGTGATCAAATTAAGATAATTGGCATAATTGTCATTAAAAATGTACTCATTCTTTGTGTCCATTAACCAATTTCTCCTTAATCCTCCAATCCCACCCCCTTCCTCCCTCTAATAACCATAGTAACCACAGTTCTGATCTCTCCTTCTGAAAGTTCAACATATTATTGTTTGTTGTTTCTTTTTTTCTTTATCCCTTTCTCTTTCTCTCTTTCTTACTTCTTTCCTTCCTTTCTTTTTCAGCTTCCACTTACAAGTGAGGACATGCAGTGTTTCTCTTTCTGTGCCTGGCCTATTCCACTTAACATGACTTTCTCCAGACTCATGCATGTTGATGCAAATGGCAAATTTCATTCATTTTTACAGCTGTGTAGTAGTTCATAGTGTATATATACCACATTTTCTTTATCTAGTCATCTGTTGATGGACATTTAGGTTGGTTCCATCTGTTGGCTATTGTAAACAGAGCTACATAAACATGGGAGTACAAGTTTCCCTTCAACATGATGATTTTCATTCCTTTGGATACATACCCAGTAGTGGGATTGCTGAATTGTATGGTAGTTCTATCTGTAGTTGTATTAATTTACAGTCCCACCAACAGCACAGAGTTGTTTCCCATTCTCTGCATCTTCACCAGCATTTGTCATTGTCTATGTTTTGTTCCAAAAGGTATTATTTTTAATTTAATTTTATTTTGTCAATATACAATGTGGTTGATTACTGTGGCCAATTACCGAAACCTCCCTCCCCCCTCCCTCTTACCCCTCCCTCCCAACAATCTCCTATTTGTTTGCTTGTTGTATCAACTTCAAGGAATTGTAATTGTTGTGCCTTCTTCGCTCCCTCCCAGGTTGTTTGTGTATTTATTTATTTTTAGCTCCCACATAAATGTGAGAACATGTGATATTTCTCTTTCTTTGCCTGACTTGTTTTACTTAATATAATTCTCTCTAGGTCCATCTATGTTGTTGAAAATGGCAGTATTTCATTCTTTCTTATAGCAGAGTAGTATTCCATTGTGTAGATATACCACATTTTCTGTATCCACTCATCTGATGATGGAAATTTGGGCTGGTTCCAACTCTTAGCTATTGTAACAAGTGCTGTGATGAACATTGGGGAACAGGTATACCTTCGACTTGATGTTTTCCATTCCTCTGGGTATATTCCAAGCAGGGCGATAGCTGGGTCATATGGTAGATCTATCTGCAATTGTTTGAGGAATCTCCATACCATTTTCCATAGAGACTGCACCATTTTGCAGTCCCACCAACAATGTATGAGAGTTCCTTTTTCTCCACAACCTCACCAGCATTTATCATTCACAGTCTTTTGGATTTTAGCCATCCTCACTGGGGTGAGATGGTATCTCAGTGTAGTTTTGATTTGCATTTCCCAAATACTGAGTGATGTCGAGCATTTTGTCAACATGTCTTTTGGCCATTCGTTCATCGTATTTGAGAAATGCCTATTTAACTATATTGCCCATTTTTTAATTGGGTTACTTGTTTTTTTTGTTGTAAAGTGGTTTCACTTCCTTGTATATTCTGGATATCAATCCTTTGTCCAATGTATATATATATATATATATATTTTGTCTTTTGACTTTTTCCGTGTCCGGCAATGGATCGCAACTCTCAGTGTTGCCCCCGTACCGGACCGGGGACCGGCAACGGGATTGCAACCCTCGGCGCCGCCCCCGCGCCTCGCTCCGCCAGTGAGCGGGAACCGGTCTGCATGTGGGATCCGAACCCTCGGGCGGGAGCGCCACCGCGCTTCCCAAGCGGCGCACTTATCCAGTGCGCCACCGGGCCGGCCCATGTCCAATGTATATTTTGCAAATATTTTCTCCCACTCTCTAGGTTGTCTTGTAACTCTGTTAATTGTTTCTTTTGCGGTGCAGAAGCTTTGCAGTTTGATATAATCCCAATTGTTTGTTTTTCCTTTGGTTGCACATTCTTTTGGGGTCATATTCATGAAGTCTATGCCCAGTCCTACTTCCTGAACTGTTTTTCCTGTTTTCTTTGAGTAGTTTTATTGTTTCAGGGTGTATATTTAATTCTTTAATCCATTTTGAGTTGATTTTGGTATATGGTGAGAGGTATGGGACTAGTTTCATTCTCTTGCATATTAATATCCTTATTCCAGCACCATTCGCTGAAGAGGCAGTCTGTTCCCCAGTGACTTTGCAAAGATCTGATGGCTGTAGGTGTGTTGGTTGATTTCAGTATTCTCTATTCTGTTCCATTGATCAGTGTGTCTGTTTTTATGCCAGTACCATAATCTTTTGGTTATTATAGCTTTATAGTATAGTTTAAAGTCTGGTACTGTTTTTCTTCCAGCTATATTTTTTTTTTCCTCAGAATTGCTTTGGCTCTGCATGGTCTTTTGTTATTCCATATAAATATCTGGATAGTTTTTTTCCATTTCTGAGTAAAATGTCATTGGAACTTTGATGGGGATTGCATTGAATATGTATATCACTTTGGGTAGTATAGACATTTTCACAATGTTGATTCTTCCAATCCAAAAGCATGGGATATCTTCCCATCTTCTTGTGTCTACTTTAATTTCTTGATTTGTAGTTCTCTTTATAGAGATTTTTCACATCCTTGGTTAACTTAATTCCTAAGTATTTTATTTTTTTTGGTGGCTATTGTAAATGGGCAAGCTTTCTTGATTTCTCTTTCTGCATGTTCACTATTGGAGAATAGAAATGCTACTGATTTTTGTGTGTAGATTTTGTATCCTGCTACTTTGCCGAAATCCTTTATCAACTCTGAGAGTTTTTCTGGAGAGGCTTTAGGATGTTAAATATATAGGATCCTGTCATCTGCAAAGAGGGACAGTTTGATTTCATCTTTTCCAATCTAAATATCCTTTATTTCTGTCAATTCTCTGATTGCTCTGGCTAGTACTTCCAACACTATGTTGAACAGGAGTGGTGAGAGTGGGCATCCTTGTCTAATTCCTGTTCTTAAAGGCAAAGCTTTCAGCTTTTACACATTCAAGATGATATTGGTGGTGGGTTTGTCATATACGGCTTTAATTATGTTGAGATACTTGCCACATATGTATAGTTTTCCATATGTATAATTTTGCATATGTATTGCTGTATTCTGCTAGCTATTTTATTGAGGATTTTTGCATCTATATTCATCAAGGATACTGGCCTGTAGTTTTCATTTTTAGTTTTTCATTTACCTGGTTTTGGTATCAGGGTGATGTTTGCTTCATAGAATGAATTTGGGGAAATTGCCTCTGTTTCAATCATTTGGAATAGTTTCCAGAGAATTGGTGTCAAATCCTCTTTGAATGTTTGGGAAAATTCTGCTGTGAATCTACCTGGTCCTGGGCTTTTCTTTGTTGGGAGTCTTCTGATAACAGCTTCAATCTCTTTTATTGTTATTGGTCTGTTCAGATTTTCTCTATCTTCTTGGCTCAGTTTTGGTACCTTGTGTGTGTCGAGAAATATATCCATTTCTTCCAGATTTTCAAATTTGTTCGCACATAGTTGTTTATAGCAGTCTCTAAAGATTCCTTGTATTTCAGATGTATCAGTTGTAATATCACCTTTTTCATTTCTAATTATTATTTGGATTTTCTCTCTTCTTTTTTTAGTTAGGCATGCTAATGGTTTGTTAATTTTTTTTCCCCTTTTTGTCTTTTTTTGTGACCGGCAACGGATCGCAACCCTCATTGTCGCGCCCGTACCGGACCGGGACTGGCAACGGGATCGCACCCCTCGGTGTTGCACCCGCATCTCGCTCAGCCAGTGAGCGGCCAGTCTGTATGTGGGATCCGAACCCTAGGTGGGAGCGCCGCCGCGCTCTCAAGCGGCGCACTGTAGCAGTGCGCCACCGGGCCAGCCCTGGTTTGTTAATTTTATTTGTCTTTTCAAAAAACTAACTTTTGATTCATTGATCTTTTGTATTGTTTTTTGGATTTCAATTTCGTTAAGTTCTGCTCTGATCTTAATGATTTCTTTCCATCTGCTAACTTTGGGTTTGGATTGTTCTTGCTTTTCTAGTTCTTTAAGGTGAAGTATTAGGTTGTTCACTTGCCATTTTCCATTCTTCTGAAGTAAGCATTTAACATGATAAATTTCCCCCTTATTACTGCTTTTGCAGTATCCCACAGGTTTTGGTATGATGTATCATTTTTTTCATTAGTTTCAATAAATTTTTTATTTCCTGCTTGGTTTTTTTCTTGGAGCCATATGTCATTAAGTAGAATGCTGTTTAGTTTCTATGTGTTTGTATAGTTTCAAGAATTTCGTTTGTTACTGATTTCTAATTTCAATCCATTGTGGCCTGAAAAAATTCATGGGAGAATTCCAATTTATTTGTATTTGTTGAGACTTGATTTGTGACCTAACATGTGATCTATCCTGGAGAATATCCATGTGCTGATGAGAAGACTGAATATTCTGACGTTGTTGGATGGAATGTTCTGTAGATATCTGCTAAGTCCAATTGGTCTAGAGTTTTGTTTAGATCTTGTGTTTCTCTGCTGATTCTTTCTCTAGATGATCTGTCCGGTATTGATAGTGTGGTGTTCATGTCTCCTGCTATTATGTTAGTAGTGTCTATTTCCTTCTTTCGGTCTAATAGAGTTTGCTTTATAAATCTGGCTGCTCCAACATTAGGTGTGTATATATTTATGATTGTTATGTCTTCTTGATGAATCAATCCTTTTATCATTATGTAGTGGCCTCATTATCTCTTTTTATGGTTTTTAGTCTAAAGTCTATTTTATCAGGTATAAGAATAGCTACTCCAGCTCATTTTTTATTTCTGTTTGTATGGTAAAGTTTTTCCATCCTTTCACTCTTAGTCCATGTGTGTCTTTATAGGTGAGGTGAGTCTCTTGAAGGCAGCATGTTGTTGAGTCCTCCTTTTTCATCCAGTCAGCCAGTCTGTGTCTTTTGATTGGGGAATGTAATCCTTTTCCATTAGGAGCTGTTATTGAAAAGTGTTGATTTATGCCAAGCATTTTATTTATTTTTGTTTGGATGTCTTAAGTGTCTTTTTTCTTTTCTTTCTGATTTACTGTTTGTCTTCTGTATTTGTTGGTTTCTTGGGTTGTACGTTAATGTTTTTTTTTTCTTCATTGTTGCCATTTTTACTTTACTAGTGGGTTTTGGTTTTTCTTGAGTTTTTATGGCAGTGGTAGTTTTTTTTCAGGTACCAAAACCAGTACTCCCTTGAGAATTTTCTGTAAGGTTGGTCATGTGGTAGTGAACTCCTGCAGTTTTTGTTTGTCTGAGAAATATACAATTTGCCCTTCATTTTGGAAGGATTGCCTTGCAGGGTAAAGTATTCTTGGCTGGCAATCTCTGTCTTTTAGTATTTTGAACATATCGTCCCATTCTTTTCTGGCTTTTAGGGTTTGTGATGAAAAGTCTGATGTTAGTCTGATTGGGG
>NW_007727377.1:153181-185471 GCF_000696425.1 Galeopterus variegatus | reverse complement strand
ATCGGATAGAGGTCGTGGAGTTGGGTCGGTCTGGCGCACTTCACTCCGCCTCTGTGGAGTCCTTTGCTGGCTTTCCTGGCCTTTGTTGTCTGGGCTGATCGTTCGTTCCCGCAGCCGGGTTTGGGTGCTCTCAGGAGTCCTTCTCTGTGTCGGCCCAAAAACCTCGAACCTGCTGCCGCTTGTTTGTAGATGTAGGATTGTTGTTGAAAGAATTATTCGCCTTTTGTTGCTCTTGGAAATGCAATCAATACTCTGGTATCACAGCGCACGGCTCACAGGATCGCGCTGTCTCCTGTCACGGCCGCTCCAGACCCGTCGCCATCTTAGCATCTCTCTTGCAGCTTTTAAGATTCTCTCTTTGTCTTTGACTTTTGCCAATTTGACTATAACATTTCTTGGAGAAGACCTTTTTGGGTTGAATACATTTGGAGATGTATGAGCTTCCTAAATCTGAAGATCTGTGTCTTTCCCTATACCTGGGAAGTTTTATGTCACTATTTTGTTGAATATGTTTTCAATGCAATCTTCTTTTTCCTCCCCTCTGGAATACCCATGACTCAGATATTTGAGCGCTTTAGTTTGTCTGATTGTCCGTTAGATTTTCTTCAATGTCTTTAATTCTATTTTCTTTTTGTTTTGTCTGTCTGTGTTATTTTAAGCAGCCCATCTTCAAGGTCAGACATTCTCTCTTCTGCTTCTGCAAGCCTGCTGGTTAAACCCTCTGCTGTGTTTTGTATTTGGTTGAATGAATTCTTCATCTTAGTAAGCTCTGCTACATCCTTTTTCAGTGCATTGATTTCTTTGTACATTTCTTCTTTTGGGTCCTGTATACTTTTCCTTATTTCATTATGTTGTCTAGCTGAGTTTTCTTGTATCTCATTTTGTTTCCTTAGAATTATCATTCGAAATTCCTTGTCAGACATTTCAAAGGCTTCTTGTTCTATAGGATCTAGAGCTTGAGAGTTATTACCCTTTGGTGGTGTACTTTCTTGATATTTCATATTTGTGCTATCTTTCCTTTGATTTTTAGTCATTGTGGCAGGGGATTTCACAGTCCACTGGTTTGACACTATTGTCTGGCTAGGATGCTGCCAATTTCATATGGCTACCTCAGTGTCTGCTCGGTTGCCCACTAGTGCCTCGGGTGTGTGGTCGTGTCAGATCTTGGGCTTCTCAGAGGGGGCGCCTCTCTGATCAGCACACACTCGGCTGGGCTGGAGATGGAGTTGAGCGGTAGAAATGAGGCCTGCCTGGAGGGTCGCATGCTGGCACCACAGGGTGCATGATCCCTGCAGATCCTGGTGTCTCTCTGATCGGCACGCACTTGGCTAGTCTCAGGATGGAGGTAGGGGGCAGCGAAGAGGCCTACCTGCTGGGTTGTGGGCTGGCACCGCAGGGCACATAGTCTCCGAGGATCTTGGGCCTCTCTGGCTGAGCGCCTCCCTGATTGTTGTGCACTCAGTGGGTCTGGGGATGGAGTCGGGTGATGGTGGCAAGGCCTACCTGCTGGGTCACGTGCTGGCACCACAGGGCACGTGGTCTCCGCAGATCTTGGTGCCTATCTGATCAGCGCACATTTGACAGGGCTGGGGATGGAGTCAGGCTGTGGTGAAGAGGCCTACCTACTGGGTTGCATGCTGGCACCACAGGGCGGGTAGTCTCCTAGGATCCTGGGCCTCTCTGGCTGGGCACCTCTCTGATCAGTGCGCACTTGGCAGGGCTGGGGATGCAGTCAGGTGGTGGTGGTGAGGCCTATCTGCTGAGTTGCATGATGGCACTGCAGGGCTCATTGTCTCCACAGATCTTGGCCTTCTCCAGCTGGACACCTCTCTGATTGGCATACACTCAGCAGGACTGGGGATGGAGTCAGGTGGTGGCGAAGAGGCTTACCTTCTGGGTCACTCGCTGGCACCACAGGGCGCGCAGTCTCCGAGGATCATGGGCCTCTCCAGGTGGCCGCCTCTCTGATCAGCACGCCAACATAGCTAACTTTAAACTGACACAGAATTGGGTAATGAGACAAAAGCAAAAAATTGCTGTATTGTTTCATTAATTTAAACAGTTTGAGGAAAGCCATGACATCATCTGCTGTCCTGTGCCCAAGCTCTCAGCATAAAATATGTCCATAAATTTTTTAGGAGTTAGAAACATGCATACTTAGAGTTATTGTATCATAATGGAGATTTACCAATTCACTGACAATTTGAAGTACCTGTTTTTATTGCATTTAATTAAATATGTCCATGTCAGATATTTTGAAAACTAGGATAAATAGGAATATGTTATATGTTGTAATTCTTTGAGCTAATTTATCTTGATAAAATGAGTTATTATTGATGTCAGGAATAAAATGCATATTATCATCTGCAGCCGTGAAAAATATTTTATTATACTGATGGAATTACTTTTAGCTTGGAGAAAAGTATCTTTCAAATATTTATTTTATGTCCAGTTAAATATGCTTGGTAATGGAGCTGAGTTCTAGGTTTTGTTTAGTGCAGTAGGTCTCAAACATGGCTGCATCTTCGAATCACTTGGGGAGCTTTAAAATATCCCAGTACCAGCCATTCCCCAGATTAGCTTAATCTGAATCACTAGTGTAGATTTTTAAAATCTCCCCAGGTGATTCCAATGTACAGCCAGGGCTATGATATTTTTCTCAGTCCTCGACTTTACATAATTGCTCCTTATTCTTTCTCCCAAAATATGCCATTATATAGGAACCCCAGTGATACACACATTTCCAATTCTTCATGATCTTTTGGTTATTTACATGTACGACCATCTGCTAAAATAGTATAATCCTTGCTTATAAATTGGACTAGGCATAAATTCCGGAAAAAGATATACAAATATATGGGTAGTCTTTATAAGCCCATTATTTATTTTATGACAAAACTGAGGTACCCACCACGCCGGCAATAATTATTATTTGAACCTTATGTCTTTGGCCTGGATTCATATACAGTCACCGAACAGGAAATAAGCAGATAAGAAACTTGACCTAAACATGCAAGCCATTCAACTCATTTCAGTCAACAGTATCTTCATGGTGTGTAGTTCCATTTAAAAGTGCTGGGTTTGGACACATATGTACACTCTTGAGTTTTTTTTAAGGTATTACTGAGTTTCTGTTATAAGTCATACCATCATACTAAGAACTAAAACTTGCGTGAGAAACTAATGTGCTGGTGTGTGGCTTTTAATGACATTGCTATGGGTACACATAATATATTCTTCTTATTGTTAAGGTGCACATTGGTAACAAGGAGAAAGCCTCCTTGAAAGCACAAATGGGAATCACTAATTTTTATCTTCCTCCCAGTGTTTAACATTTGACCTAGCATGTTAATAAATTTGGATGACGTACAGAAAGATAATTTTGGGGGAAAACCATATAGGGTGATTCAGATAGAATAAGGATGCTTTACTTCCAAAGCAATTATCTTAATTCAGAGGATCACAAAACATAGACATCCAGTAAGAAAGGAATAGGATCAGTTCAAAGATAGGGAAATCAAGTCAGAGAAAATGTTCAATAACAAATGAATAGAAGGAACAAAATAAGAAGCCAGAAAGACTGACTCTAAATTCTCATGTTATTATAGAATGAGTTCTCTATTGGACCAAATACAGATTAGCTCTTCATTTTCCTGAAAGATCTTTTAACACACAATGATTAGAGCTAAGATGCAGTAAGATAATAATGGCTTAGAGAAGGGAAAACAAGAAAAGGAATGAGGACCCAAAGCATTTTGTAAAATGCATATTTAAGAGAAAAAATTCTTAACAATTGAATTAGTGAATTGAGGATCAGCCAGACATTTATCAAGATTGCTTCATTAAATTTGGTTTTGCTAATTTGCAATTCTAAATTGTTAATCAAGAATTGATGCTGACCCTGTGTCATTTTTAGGGAAAGATTGGTGGAAAAGAAACAGCAGGATGGCATGAGAAAGGTTCTCAAATCTATCAAAATCAGTGTTTATTTATAACAAATATTTTTGTAAGATCCTCTATACTAACCTGAAGTAAAACTCATATATAATATAACCTACTTATACAGATGTTTAAAAAAAGCAATAAAATATCCAAATTTTAGTATAATGGAGAAATAAAAGGAAATTAATTTATGATAAATTTTTCAATAATGTGTGTTTTATAGCAAGTAATGTTTTTCAATAATATGTGTTTTATTACAGACAATAAATTACATAGACTATGTTTCAATATGTGTTTAGGCGTGACTGCATATTAAGACATAATGTCCATTGCTTGTACCCATTATTCTAATCAGTGTGAGCACAACAGCTACAGTGGCAGACTGATACACGTGAATTGTATTGGTGACTCAAATACACATACAGCATTGCCTTTGAGATGTTTTCCTGAAAGGTAAAAGATTCTTGGTAAAGTTCCAAACAAAACTCATGAAACAAAATACAGTCTTCTTTTGATTTATATGGTGGTTGTATTTCTAGAAAATTCAGTGCAAATTAACACCTTGCAAAAAACACTTTGTGTGACATGGAGTTATGTTCTAGGTGTAAATACTTATAAATGAGATTTTCTTCCACACAACTGTGCATCGAGGCCTTAGAAACTCATGTGGGATATAACACATTTGTTACATGCCAATGTCCTGCTCATCCCACCAAATGCCAATACCACCCCCAAATCATTGTGAAAATTAAAAATTCCCCCTCAAGTTTCCAAAATATTACTTAGTGGCAGTTTTGACCCTGGTGAGTGTTGGGAGTCAACCACAGATGTAGGGAATTAACATTAGTCTTTAGTCAAAAGTTTATGCTCCTTTTGAAAATGACATTCTCTGTCCTTGGGCAAATGTCACTACATCTTTTTGAGAGAGGAAGAGGGAAAAAGAGACAGAGAGAGTAACTAAGAGTACAGGAAAGCTACTTTGCATTTTAAGATGGGGAGAGACTAGAGAGGGTACCAGTCGATTGTATAGAGGCTTCAAGACTGCTTACTTCACTTCCAGGGCTTTGGCGAGATCCTAGCCCAACATTCTTCTGGGGCTCAAATCTGTCTGTTCTCAAGACAAGAGTTACCCTTCATACAGTGTAACATTTTCTTTCTTTCATGTGACTCTTGGTTTATTTTACCACCAGGTCCTTTGAGAAAATCAAGGCTAGGAAAACTCTTTGTGGTACTCATACTACCTGATCCCCACCCCCTGCTTTTTTCTCCTTATAGCAGTAAGTAAACATGATAGATGGTGTTAATTGCTTACAATTGTTTTCTTTCTCCCTGCCCTTGCCATGTATTCTCTACGGTTACTTGTAGAATATACTTCACCAATCCAACTGATTTTTGACATGGTCACATGATTTTCTTTGGCCAGTGAAATGTGGATAGAATTGAGAGTATGACAGGTCTGAGCTATAAATCTCAAATAAACATGAAAAGTTTCTGTCAGTCCTCTTGCAAACATATCCTCTGTCATGAGAATTATATTAACTGTTGAATGGTGGCTGGTTCCAGAATGAGGAGATATACAAAATAGAAATGCTGTCAAATGATAGCCAGGAGCTAAGCCAGGCAAGTCCAGTCAAATCCATGTGACCAACACCTGATGTGTAGACCTGTGAGAGAGAAATAAATATTTGTGGTTGCAAGCCACTGAGAATTAGGGGAGAGAGAGATCTTTGTTAGGCAGCATTAATGTAGAAAACATGAGTAATACAGCAGAATAGTTTTATTGCAGGCACCTCACAACATCATGAAGGAAGTTACCACACATCAAGTGGGGGTCAACAGCCAGATGTGACACTTGGGAACGAGACTCTGACTTGGAGATCCACTAAGGATACTTAGGGTTTGGGGCAGGGGGTGGGGATCAGGTAATATGAGGAGATGACCACAGACAGTCTTCTTAGCTTTGGTTTTCTCAAAGGACTGGGTACTTAAATAAAGCAAGAGTTTACAATAGTCGCACAAAAAATAAAATATCTAGGAATCAACTTAACCAAAGAGGTGAAAGGTCTCTACAATGAGAACTACAAATCACTGTTGAAAGAAATTAAAGAGGACAAAAAAAGATGGAAAGACATTCCTTGCTCCTGGATTGGAAGAACTAACATTGTAAAAATGTCCATACTACTCAAAGCAATCTACAGATTCAATGCAATTCCCATCAAAATACCAATGACATACTTCACAAAAATAGAAAAAAACAATCCTAATGTTCATGTGGAACCACAGAAGACAATGAATGTCCAAAGCAATCTTGAGCAAATAAATAAATAAATAAATAAAGTTTGAGTCATAACACTACCTAACTTCAAATTATACTACAAAGCTATAGTAACCAAAACAGCATGGTACTGGCATAAGAACAGACATTCAGAACATTGGGACAGAATAGAGAACCCAGAAATCAATCCACAAATCTACAGCCAACTGATCTTTGAAAAAGGCACCAAACACATACATTGGGGAAAAGACTGCCTCTTCAATAAATGGTGCTGGGAAAATTGGACATCCATATGGAGAACAATGAGACTAGAACTGTACCTCTCACCATTTACCAAGATCAGCTCAGAATGGATTAAACACTTAAGTATAAGGCCTGAAACTATACAATGACTAAAAGAAAACACAGTGCAAATACTTCAGGAAGTAGGACTGAGCAAAGTCTTTACGAACATGAACCCCAAAGCAAAGGCAACAAAAGGAAAAATAAACAATGGGATTATATCAAACTAAAAAGCTTCTGCACACACACACACAAAAGAAACCAGACCAAAGACAACCTACTGAGTGGGAGAAAATATTTGCAAACTACGCATCTGACAAAGGATTGATATCCAGAATATACAAGGAACTCAAACAACTTAACAGTAAAAAACCAAGTAACCCAATTAAAAAATGGGCAAAGGAACTGAATAGGCATTTCTCAGAGGAAGATAAACAAATGGACAACAGACACATGAAAAAATACTCAACATCACTCAGCATGAGGGAAATGCAAATCAAAACCACATTAAGATACCATCTCACCCCAGTTAGGCTGGCTATCATTAAAAAGACAGAGAACAACAAATGCTGATGAGGATGCAGAGAAAGGGGAACCCTCCCACACTGTTAGTGGGACTGTAAATTGGTGCAGCCATTATGGAAAATGGTATGGAGATTCCTTAAACAACTACAAATAGAACTTACATATGATCCAGCTATCCCACTGCTGGGCATTTACCCAAAGGAATGGAAAGCATAATGTTGAAGAGATATCTGCACCCCCATGTTTATCACAGCTCTATTTACAATAGCCAAGAGTTGGAACCAACCTAAATGTCCATCGTCAGATGACTGGATTAGGAAAACGTGGTATATATACGCAATGGAACGTGGTATATATACACTCTGTCATAAAGAAGAATGAAATATTGCCATTTATAGCAACATGGAAGAACTTAAAGAAAATCATATTAAGTGAAATAAGCCAGACACAGAAAGAGAAATACCATGTGTTCTCACTCATAAGTAGGAGATAAAATGATAAGTGTATTAAATAAAAGAAAGAAAGATACCACTTTCACAATAATACATTGAACTTTCAAAAGGAGAACTGAGAAGTGGGAAGGGAGGGGTGTGACGAAAATGGAGTTAGTAGTCAGGCCCACTCACCTCATATTTGGCTGGGTATGATTCAGCACATCCATTGTAAACAAGTTATATAAGAGTAGTGTAATTTCATGTGCACCCATATACTCCTTGGCTCGTTGCCACTGTTGTGTACTTTTGGTATAAAAGACAACGGCTCTGAGCCACTGGCTGGCAGAGCCTGCATTGGAATAAAGCATGTCTACCTTGCCATCAGCTGCCAGAATATTTTTCAACTACCTGACTCATGACCTGCACAGGACAGGGCAGAGGGGTCTGTGATCCAGCCTGACAAGGGAGGAGGGTGGAATTGGTAAAGGGCCACGAATAGCAATATAATCATTGAATATAATAATTATTCTGATTTGAGCATCACATATTGCTCACGAGTATTGATATTCAACTCTGTACCCCACACATACATGGACTATGTTACAATAAAAAATTATATTAAAAAATAGTTACATGAGGGCTGACCCCGTGGCTCACTCAGGAGAGTGCGGCGCTGGGAGCACAGTGGCGCTCCCGCCGCGGGTTCAGATCCTATATAGAGATGGCTGGTGCACTCACTGTCTGAGCGTGGTGCGGACGACACCAAGCCAAGGGTTATGATCCCCTTACCAGTCACAAAAAAAAAAAAAAAAAAAATAGTTACAGGAAAGAATAAAATGTTGCACTGTATCAAGGGTAACTCTTGTCTTGAGAACAGTGATATCTGAGCCTCAGAAGAATGTTGGGCAGGATCCCTCAAAAGCTCTAGCCACTAAGAAGTATTGAAGCTGCTATATGATTGATACACTCTTTATCTTTCCCCACTTTAAAATTCTTTCATTCAATGGAATGACTGAAAAAGAGGAACTCTGAAGGAAGCAGTTGGGAATAGCAGTAAAATGACACTCCATATGTCTGAAAAAAGATTTAGGAGAAAACTCTGAAGCAGATCGAAGCAGTTTGCTATGAATTGTAATGGAACCCATATTGGAGAGCTGCTTCAAAGTGAATTAGCACTTAGAGACTTGGTAATGAAACCTGAACAGTCATGCTGGAATGAGGGGAATCATTTACACAGCTGAAGGGAATGCTTGGATAGCCAATTTTAGTTACTGTGGAGAACCTTATTAAATTAAGTCTAATGAAGGAATGGGATGAAACATCATCAACTATAACTTCATCAACATTTTAAATTTCATAGGATCATAGAACATTTTCAAGCTAGAAGGGACCTTGGGGTTTGGTGTAATGCTTTCATTATTACCAGGAAATTGTGATGCAGAAAGTTTAAGCAGTTCTGCACAAACTCACAGAGATAGATAGTAGCAGATTTGGGACTGGAGTCCAGGATCCTGAGTCTACTGCCTCCTTTCATCTTTTGTTCTTTCTTTATTTTTTATTCTAAATTTTAATCTCTGAATTAAATTATCTTAGGGAAAAAAAGGTGAAACGAAAAGAAAAATATTTCTCTTAAAATTGCTACCTAATCTGTTCCTTGAAAGTATGATATTTTGCTGAGAGAATATGTGCAGTTGATTTAGACCCTTAGCTTCTTTACTTTCTACTCTGACAAGGTATTTGAAGATATTTTTTGGTCTGTTATTATTACTCGGAAATTGTAGTACTTCAAAGACTTATGTACATTTCACTTCATAGAGGAGGTGTTGGCAAAACACAAGTGGCAACATGAGAGGATTTTAAAGTCCTAAAGACTTATATACCAACAAAAATACAGGTCGCTGTTTAAAGGAGGGTAAAGAATGCCTAGTTTACTTCCTGCCTGCTCTTAATGAGATCTGTGTGGACTTTTTAAACTGAAATTTTTATTGAAATAATTATAGATTCACAGGCAGTTGTAAGAATAGTACAGAAAGATCCAGTGTATCCTTTAGCCAGTTTCCCCAAATGGTAACAACTTGCAAAACTGTACTTCAATATCATGAAGGACATTGACATTGATATATAATATACCACCAATCTAAGTAAGAATCCTCCAATTTTACCCATATTTGTGTGTGTGTTTGTGTGTGTGTGTATGTTCAGTTCTATATAATTTTATCCCATGTGCTCATGTATCCACTACTATAGTCAAGAAACAGTTCTATCACTGTAAGATCCCTTGTGTTGCCCACTTCCTTCCCCTTCTAACTCCCTTAATCCCTCCGTAGTTCCTACCAGCAACCACTAATTTATTCTCCATTTCTATAATTTTGTTATTTCAAACTGTTATATTGATGGAATTATATAGTATAACCTTTTGAGACTGGCTTTTTTCACTCAGCGTAATTCCCTGGAAATTCATCCAAGTTGTTTTTTGTATCAATAGCTGATTTTTTTCTTATTGCTGAGTAGAGTTCCGTTGTATGGATACACCATAGTATGTTTAATAATTGACCTTTTAAAAGACATCTGTGTTGTTTCCAGTTGTTGGTTATTATGAATGAAGCTGATATGAACATTTGTCTAAAGGTATGAGTATGAACAAAATTTTTCATTTCTCTGAAATAAATGTTCAAGAGTGCAATTGGTGGGTTGTTTGTTAATTGCATGTTTAGTTTTTAAAGAAAATGCCAAACTGTTTTCCAGAGTAGCTGTACCATTTTATATGCCCACCAGTACTGTGTGAGTGTTCCACTTTCTCCACATCCTCAATAACAGTTGGGGTAGTCACTATTTTTTCTTTTTAGCTGCTCTGATAGGTGTATAGTGACATCTCATTATGGTTTTAATTTGCATTACCTCTTTTTGCAATTTTTTTTGCAGGAACATTTTTTAAATTTATTATTTAATTGAAGCATAATAGATTATACATATTTGGGGGTAGGGATGACTATCAGTATTTGTGTACAATATGTGATGATCAAATCAATATTATTAGCATGTTCATTATTACAAATCAAAATTATTCTCTGTCTCTTACCCAATTACTCCCTAACCTCCTCCTCCTCCCCTTTTCCTACCTCTAGTAACCACAGGTCTGTTCTCTCCTTCTGAAAATACAAAGTATTATTATGGTTGTTTCTTTCTTCCTTCCTTCCTTCCTTCCTTCCTTCCTTCCTTCCTTCCTTCCTTCCTTCCTTCCTGTTCTCTCTCTCTCTTTCTTTCTTTACTTCTTTCTTAGCACCCACATATGAGTGAGGAATGTGGCATTTCTATTTCTGTGTCTGGCTTATTTCACTTCTCCAAGCTCATCCCTGTTGCTGTGAATGGCAGAATTTCATTCTTTTTTGTGGCTGAGTAGTATTCCATTGTGTATATATACCACATTTTCCTTATCCAGTTGTCCATTGATGGACATATAGGTTGGTTCCAACTCTTGCTGTTGCAAATAGAGCTGCAATGAACATGGGAGTGCAGGTATCCCTTCGACATGATGATTTCCATTCCTTTGGAGATAAGCCCAGTAGTGGGATTGCTGGATCATGTGGTAGTTCTATCTGTGGTTGTTTGAGGAACAGCCATGCTGTTATCCATAATGGCTGTGCTAATTTACAGTCCCACCAACAGTGTAGAAGAGTTCCCCTTTCTCCACATCCTCACCAGCAGTTGTTGTTCTTGGTCTTTTTTATAACGGTCAGTCTAATTGGGGTGAGATGATATCTCAGGGTGGTTTTAATTTGCATTTCTCTGATGAGTATTGATGTTGAGCATTTTTTCATATACAAGTAGGCTGTTTGTATGTCTTCATTTGAAAAATGTCTATTCATCTCCTTTGCCCAATTTTTATTATTGGGACTGTTTGTTTTTTTTACTGTGTAGTCATTAGAGTTCCTTATATATTATGGATATTAATCCCTTGTCAGATGTATATTTTGCAAATATTTTCTCCCATTCCACGGGTTGTCTTTCTGCTCTGTTGATTGTTTCTTTTGCTGTGCCAAAGATTTTTAGTTTGATATAATCCCATTTATTTTTTCTTTTGTTTTCTGTGCTTTTGGGGTCTTATTCATAAAGTCTTTGCCCAGTCCTTCTCCCTGGAGAGTTTCCCCTATGTTTTTCTTTAGTAATTTTATTGTTTCAGGTCTTATATTAAAGTCTTTAATCTATTTTGAGTTAATTTTGGTATACATTGAGAGGGGCAGGTCCAGTTTCATTCTTCTGCCTATAGAACTCCAATTTTCCCAGCACCATTTATTGAAGAGGCAGTCTTTCCTCAATATATGTCCTTGTTCCCTTTGTCAAAGATCAGTTGGCTATAAGTAAGTGGGTTAATTTCCAGGTTTTCTATTCTGTTCCATCTATCTGATTGTCTGTTTTAATGCCAGTACAATGCTGTTTTGGTTATAATAGCTTTGTAATATAATTTGAAGTCAGGTAGTATTATGCTTCCAACTTTATTTATTTTTACTCAGAATTACTTTGGCCATTCCTGGTCTTTTGCAGTTCCATATAAATGTTAGGACTGCATTTTCTGTTTTTGTGAAGAATGACATTGGTATTTTGGTGGTTATTGCATTGAATCTGTAGATTACTTTGGGTAGAAAAGACATTTTCACAATGTTAATTCCTCACATCCAAGAGCCTGGTATGTCTTTCCATCTTTTTGTCTCCTCTTTAATTTCTTTCAGTAGTGATTTGTAGTTTTCATTGTAAAGATCTTTTGCTTCTTTGGTTAAATCGATTCCCAGTTATTTTATTTTTTTTGGCAACTATTGTAAATGAGCTCACTTTCTAGATTTCTTTTTCTGCTAGTCTGTTACTGGAATATAAAAATGCCACTGATTTTAGGGTGTTAATTTTGTATCCTGTGACAATACTGAAATTGTTGATCAGCTCTATGAGTTTATTAGTAGAGTCTATAGGTTTTTCTACATATAAGATCATGTTGTCTACAAACAGGGATAATTTGACTTTGTCCTTTCAAGTCTGGATACCCTTTGTTTCTTTCTCTTGCCTGATTGCTCTCGCTAGTACTTCCAATACTATGTTAAATAGGAGTGGTGAGAGTGGTCATCCTTGTCTGGTTCCTGTTCTTAAGGAAAAAGCTTTCAACTTTTCCCCATTTAGAATGATATTAGCAATTGATTTGTCATAAATAGCTTTTATTATGTTGAGATAATTTCCTTCCATACCTCATTTGCTGAGAGTCTTTATCATGAAGGGATGTTGATTTTTTTCAAATGCTTTTGCTGCATCTAAAGAAATAATCACATGGTTTTTGTACTTGATTTTGTTGATGTGATGTATCACATTTATTGACTTGCCTATGTGAAACCATCCCTGGAATGAATCCCACTAGAACATGGTTTATAATTTTTTTGATTGTGTGGCTGTATTCTGATTGCTAATATTTTGAGGATTTTTGCATCTATGTTTGTCAATGATATTGGCCTGTAATTTTCTCTGTTTTGTTGTATTTTTGTCTGGTTTTGTTATCAGGATGATGCTGGCCTCAGAGAATGAGATTGGGAGAATGGCTCCTGTTTCAATTTTTTGGAAAAGTTTGAAGAGAAGAGGTATCAGTTCTTCTTTAAATATCTTATAAAATTCAGCTGTAATGCCATCCAGTCCTGGGCTTTTCTTTGTTGGGAGACTGCTGATTACTTCTTCAATCTCATTGCTTGTTATAGGTCTATCCAGGTTTTCTATTTCTTTTTGGTTCTGTGTTGGTAGTTTGTATGTGTCCCAAAATTTGTCTATTTCTTCCAGGTTTTCAAATTTGTTGGCATATAGCTGTTTGTAACAGTCTCTAATGATTCTTTGCATTTCTGTGGTATTGGTTATAATGTCTCATTTTTCATTTCTGATTTTTGTTATTTGGGTCTTCTGTCTTCTTTTTTTGTCTGTTTGCTTATCTTCTCATAAACCATCCTTTGTTTCTTTTATCTTTTGTATCACTTTTTGAGTCTTTATTTTGATAGGTCTACTCTGATTGTATTTCTTTTCATTTACTACTTTAGGATTGGAATGTTCTTGTTTTTCTAGTTCTTTGAGATGTAATGTTAGGTTGTTTATTTGCACTCTTTTTGTTTGCACTTATTCTTTTGATGTAAGCATTTATTGCAATAAATTTTCCTCTTATTACTGCTTTTGCAATATTCCATGTTTTTGTATGATGTGTCTTTAGTTTCATTGGCTTCGAGAAATTTTTAGATTTCCCATTTAATATCTTCTTGGACCCATAAGTCATTCAGGAGCCTGTTGTTTAATTTTGAAGTATTTGTATAGTTTCTAGAGTTTTGCTTGTTATTGATTTCTAGTTTTAATCCATTGACACACCTAAAAAGATAGCTTCACCAGGCTCCTCAGCATTCCTTCATCTAACCAAGTAGACACCTAGAATTAACCTTCATGCATTGTCATCTGAAAAGATTCTTGGAATGATTTTGATTTTGTAAAATTTTCTGAGACTTGATTTGTGACCTAACATTCGGTATATCCTGGAGAACATTCCATGTGCTGGTGAAAAGAATGTATATTCTGTAGCTGTTGGATGAAATGTTCTGTAGATGTCTGCCATGTCAACTGTTCTAAAGTTTAGTTTAAATCCTGTGTTTCTCTGTTGATTTGTTGCCTAGGTGTTCTGTCCAATGCTGAGAAAGGGGTGTTTGGGTCCCCCACTATTATTGTATTGGGGTCGGGTCTCTCTCTCTCTTTAGCTCTAATAGGGTTTGCTTTATATATATGGATGCTCCGTTGGGTCATACATATTTGATTGTTATGTCTTCTTGCTGGACAGATCCCTTTATCTTTATGCAATGACCTTGTTTGTCTCTTTTCATGGTTTTAGCTGGACAGATCCCTTTATCTTTATGTAATGACCTTGTTTGTCTCTTTTCATGGTTTTAAAGTCTATTTTATCCGATATACAAATAGCTACTCCTGCTCGTTTTTGGTTTCCATTTGCATGGTATATCATTTACATCTCTTCACTTTTATTCTGTGTGTCTTTACAGGAGAGGTGAGTCTCTTGATGACATCATAAATTTGAGTCTAGCTTTTTAATCCAATCAGGAAATCTGTGTCTTTTGAGTGGGGAGTTTAATCCATTTACATTTAGGGTTGTTATTGACAGGTATTGTCTTACTCCTAGCATTTTATCTCTTTTTGTTCAGATGTTTTAAATACATTTTGTCCCTTTCTTCTTCTTTTATTATTTTTCTTCAATATTTGTTGTTTTTTTGAAGTGGTGAGATTTACTTTCTTTCTCTTTCTCATTTGCATTTTTTATTATACCAGTGGGTATTGTTCTCTTTGTGTATTTGTTGATATTTTATCTAGTGACCTTGCCACACTCACTTATTAGTTCTAGGATTTTTTTTGCGGGGGGTGATTCCTTGGGATTTCTGACACAGATAATCATGTTATCTGCAAATAGGAACAATTTTATTTTCTCCTTTCCAAAGTGCATACCTTTTATTTATTTTTCTTGCCTTACTACAGTGGCTCTGACATCAAGTACTACTGTGAAAAAGAGTTGTGAGTTTAGACAGACTTCCTTGTTATCAATCTTACGGGATAAACTATGATGTTAGCTTTAAGTATTTTGTATATACTCTTTATCAAGTTGGTGAAATTCACCTCTATTCCTAACTTGCTGAGAGTTTTTATCATAATTGGGTATTAGATTTTTGTCAAATGCTTTTTCCACATTAATTGATATGATCATATGACTTTTCTTCTTTAACCTGTTTGTATGGTGGATTACACTGATTGATTTTCAAGTGTTGAACCAGCCTAGCATATCTGGAATAAATCCCACTTGGTCATGGTATATAAATATTTTTATACCCTTTTGGGTTTGGTTTGCTATTATTTGACTTTGAGGATTTTGTATTTAAGTTCAGGAGAGGTGTTCTTCTGTAATTTTCTTTCTTTCTTTCTTTTTTTGTACTGTCTTTGGTTTGTTTTGGAATAAAAGTAACACAGACTTTACAGAATGAGTTGGGAAGTATTCTCTCCTCTTCTATTATCTATAAGAGACTGTAAAATTGGTGTTAATTCTTTCTTAATATTTTGCAGAATTTTCCTTTTGGAGAATTCTCCTGAGAATTTCTGGGCCTGGAGATTTCTTTTTCAGAAGCTTTTAAATTACAGTTCAATTTCTTTAATAGCTATCACTCAGATGATCTATTTTATCTTAGTTGAGTTTTGGTAGGAATTGGTCCCTTTCTTTTAAGTTGTCATATTTATGAGCATAACCTTGTTCATATTTGTATTAATTTCCTAGAGCTGCCATAACAAAATACTACAAACTGGATGACTTACAACAACAGACATTTATGAATTCCAAAATCAAGGTGTCAGCAGGGCCATGCTCCCTCTGAAACTCGTAGAGGAAGAAAAAATCCTTGCCTCTTTCAGTTTCTGGTAGCCCCAGTCATTCCTTGGCTGTGGCAGCATAATTCCAACTTCTGACTCCATCTTCACATTGCATTATTCCAGTGTCTCTTCACATGTCTTCCTTCTACACGTTTGTCTCTGTGTTTGAATTTCTCCTTTTTACAAGAACACCAGTCATATTGGATTAGGGCCAACTCTAACTAATTAATCAGAATAATTGTAATTGACCTCATTCTAACTTGATTACTTCTGTAAAGACTCTACAAGAGTCTCTAGATAACGTCTCATTCTGAGGCACTGGAATTTAGGACTTTAATATGTCTTCTTGTGAGATATGCAATTCAACTCATAACAGTATTAATCCCTTATTATTATCCTAATGGTTTCATGATCTCTAATGATATCCTGTTTATTTCCTGATACTGGTGATTTTGTCCTTTCTCTCTTTTTTAAACTTCTGTCAGTCTTGCTAGAGGTTTTATCAATTTTTAAAAATTGTTTTCAAAGAACCAGCTTTATTTTCATTGATTTTTCTCTCCTGTTTAATATTTTTAATTTCATGAATTTATTCTCTGTATCTTAATTATTTATTTCCTTCTGCTTGCTTTGGGTTTAGTTTCCTCTTCTTTTTCTAATTTTTTTTCCTTTTTTTGCAGTTAGAACTTAGATTAATTGATTTGCAACCTTTCCTCATTTCTAATATAAATATTTCATGCTATAAGTTTCCCCCTCAGCACTACTTTAGCTCCATCCCACATATTTTGACATGATGTATTTTCATTTTCTTAGACCCATAAGTTTAAAAGTGTGTTATTTAATGTTGATGTTTCTGTTATTGATATCTAGTTTGACTCTATTATGGTGGGAGAATATAGTCTGTATGATTTAACTTCGTTTAAATTTGTTTAAATTTGTTTTATGACCCAGGATATAGTCTATATGGTACTGTTCCATGGGTGCTTGAAAAAATTGTGTATTCTACTATTGATGAGTGGACTGTTCTATATGTCAATCAGATCCTGTTAGTTAAATATATTATAGAGATTTTCTATATTCTTGCAGATTTTTTGTCTACCGGTTCAATCTGCTGTTTAGAGGAGGCTTCTGTTGTAACCAACTATAATTTTGGATTTCTTTATTATTCCTGTCAGTTCTGCTAGTTTTTACTTTAACTATAATGAGGCTCTTTTGTTTGGTATGTACACATTAAGAATATCAGCCCTTTTTTCATTATGCAATATCCCTCTTTGTTTGTTGTAGTTTTATTCGCTCTGAAGCCTATTTTAACAAATATTAACATAGCTACTCTGTTAGTTTTTGATATTTGCATGGTTTATCCTTTCCTATCATTTTACTTTCAACACACCTATGTTGAATTTGAAGTCAGTTTCTTGTAAACAGCAAAAAGTTGGTTTATGCTTTTTTAGCTACTTTACTAATCTCTGTCTTGTCATTTGTTTATTTAGACCATTTACATTTAAGTTAATTACTGACATAGCTTAAGTATGACATTTTACTATTTGCTTTCTCTTTGTTTTCACTTGTTCTCTTTCATTTGTTTCTCTTTTATGCCTTTCTGTGGTTTACTTGAGTATTTCTTAGTCAATAAGTCAATAAATCTTGACTTATTTCTGGTGTTTTTGAATGTATATTTTTAGTTTCTGTAGCAATTGCTCTATTACAGTACACACATGTGACATATGTGTTGCCTGCTGGTGTCAATATTTACCACTTCTACTGAAATGTAAAACCATATTTTCATTTATATCTCGACCTTCCTAATTTTAAATATCATTGTCTTCGGTATCAGTTGGAATTTTAATTTTTGTTTCAAATATCAATTATAATTTATGAAACTCATTCAGAGGACAATATATCTTATATACTCATATTTCTTCTCTTTCTGTTGTTCCTTCTTTCTTTCTGATGCTCAAGATTCTCTTTGATCATTTCTTTTTTGTTTGAAAAACATCCTTTAACCAGTCTTATTTATTTATTTATTATACATATATGTGGGGTATAACATTGATTTTCAATAATTCTGTACAATGTGTGGTGCTTAGATCAATATAGTTAGCTTATTCATCATTACAATATGCAATCATTCTTTGTGTCCATTGACCAATTAATTAGCCCCCCTCCCTCCCAGCATCCCCTCCCCTTTTTCACCTCTAGTTTTCTAAAAGTTCAATGTATTACTGTGACTGTTGTTTCTTTCTTTCTTTCTCTCTGTCTCTCTTTATTGTTCATTTGTTTATTTATGGATTCAGTTCTCAGTTATGAGTGAGAACATGTGGTATTTCTCTTTCTGTACCTGGTTTGTTTCACTTAGGATAATTTTCTCCAGGCTCATCCATTCTTTTTTATGGCTGAGTAGTATTAAATTGTGCATATATATCACAATTTCCTTATCCAGTCATCTGCCAATGGGCATTTAGGTTGGTTCCATCACCTAGCTATTGTAAATAGAGCTGCAATAAACATGGGAGTGCAGGTATCCCTTTGACCTGATATTTTCCAACCCTCTGGATATGTCCCTAGGAGTGGGATTGCTGGATCATATGGAAGTTCTATCTGTAGTCATTTAAGGAACATCCATACCGTTCTCCATAATGGCTATTCTAATTTACAGACCCGCCAACAGTGCAGGAGGGTTCCTCTTTCTCCACATCCTTGCCAGCATTTGTTTTTCTCTGTCTTTTTTTATAGCCAGTCTGATTGGGGTGAGATGATATCTCAAAGTGGTTTTGATTTGCATTTCCCTGATGATTAGTGATGTTGAGCATTTTTTCATATATCTGTTGGCTATTTGTATGTCTTTGAGTCACTTATAGGGGAGTCACCATCAGACTAACAGCAGACTTCTCAGCAGAAACCCTGCAGGCCAGAAGAGAATGGGATGAGGTATATAAAATGCTAAAAGGAAAAAACTGCCAACCAAGAATACTATACCCAGCAAGGCTATCCTTCAGATATGAAAGATATAGTGTATTTTCCAGATAAACAAAAACTATGGGAATTCAGCACCACATAACCAGCCCTACAAGAAACCCTCAAGGGAGTCCTACACCTTTTTTTTTTTTTAATTTTTTATTTTGTTATTATTTTTTTAGCTCCCACCAATAAGTGAGAACATGTGGTATTTCTTTTTCTCTGCCTGACTCGTTTCACTCAATATTATTCTCTCAAGGTCCATCCATGTTGTTGCAAATCCTACACCTTTAACCAAGTCTTTAAGGGTAGCTCTGCTAGTGACAAATCCTTTGTTTTCCTTCATCTGAAAATATTATTATTTCCCCTTTGTTTATGAATAATAATTTCACTAGATATAGAATTTGAAATTGATGGTTCTTTTCTTGAAAATGTTTCCTGTTTTAGTCCATTTTGTGTTGCTATAACAGAAATACCTGAGACTGGGTGATTTATAAAGAAGAGAGTTTTATTTGGCTTACGATTCTGGGACAGCTGCATCTGGCACAGGCCTCAGGCTGTTTCTACTCATGGCAGAAAAGTGGCAAGCAGCTGGCATGTGCAAGCAGATCACATGGCAAGAGGAAGCAAGAGAGAGAGAAAGACAAGGTGCTAGAGTCTTTTTAAGCAATGAGCTCTCACAGGAACTAATAGAGCGAGAACTTACTCATTAATCCCCCCTCCCCTGGGAGAGCATTAATCCATTCATGAGGGATCCGCCCCCATGACTCAATCAGTTTCCAACACTGCCACATTGGAGATCAAATTTCCACATGAGTTTTGGAGGGGACAACACATCCAAACTCTGTCATTTGCCATCTCCTTCTGGCCTTCATGGTTTTAAATATCATTTGAACTTGTGATCCCCTATAGGTAATATTTTACTTGTGGTGTATTTTTAAGACCTTTTCTAAGAAGTTTAATTATGATGTGCCCTTGTGGGGATATTTTTGAGTTTATCTTACTTGTGGTTTACTCAGCTTCTTAAGTCTGTAGGTTTGGGTGTTTTGCCAAATTTGGGAAGTTCTCTGCGATTATTTCTTCTTAAACTCTTTCTTCCCCATTCTTTTTCTTCTCCCTTTCTTTGACTCTGATGACAGGAATCTTGGCTCTTTTGTGATTGTCCCACAATCTCTGGGGTTCTATTCACTTTTTTCAATCTATTTTTATATCTGCTTTTCAGATTAGATAAATTCTATTAATCTGTCCTCAAGTTCATCAATTCTATTCCTAGTCATCTCCACTTTACTACTGAGCTCATTTAGCAAGGTGTTTTTAAAAACCTTTTTCTTATTCTATTTTCAGTTCTGATTTCTATTTTTTAAATAACTTTTGAGGTTTTGCTGAGATTTTCTATTTTTTCATATTTTTATCAAGATAATTTGTAATGATTGTTGAAGCATTTTTATGAGGGCCACTTTAACATCTTTCTGTGATAGTTCTAACATCTGATTCATATTGGGGTTGATGTCAGTTGATTGTCTTTTCTCATTCAAGTTGTGATTTTTTGTTTCTTGGCATTATGGGTGATTTTCAATTATATACTGGAGATTTTGCTATTATGTTAGGAGACTCTGGATCCTACTTAAATCTTTTATTTTAGCAGGAGGTCACCCTATTTGGGTTTAGCACATAGGTCCTGGCCTACTTTTGTGGGCTGTGGTTCCAATGACAGTTTAATTTTCAGGGATTTTTTTACTAATTTCTGTTGCTTGGTTTTATCTGGTACCATTAGGACTCCCACTGGTCCCTGCTGGTTCTGCCCAAAGAGGTGGAAAGAGTTTTCCCAGACTGAACTGTCCAGTTTCTCTTGATGGGAGAGGAGAGTCAGGAGAGTCAGTCTCAGGAATATGGGAATAAAGAGACTTCCTAGGTTAGCCTGTTTTCTTGTGACAGAATCTCTCTTAATGGTACTGTCTAGATGCTCTGATGGTTAGCCTTTTAATGTTTCATTTGTCCTTTAATTTATTCATTTATTCACTTATGCAGTAAATAAATACTTATGAGGCCATTACTATAAGTTAGTCTCTGGAATTTTTAGGTACTGGGGTAGTGGTGGGAATATAGACTCTGAATTGGCTTTATTCAGAGTTTAAATTTAGTTAAAGCTTGGAAAAAAGCTGAGTGAGACATTTTACAAGGGAACACCTGATTCAAGGCTATTACTAAATTATATGTTTCAAATTCCTTGTTTTACACTATCAATCTAAGTATTGATTTGTCTTTTAATGCATATTATTATAGAAAAATTCTACTTATCTTTCAAGACTATATTCAGCCTTTTCCAATTCCCTCTAGGTTGGATCTGTTGTCTGACTGTGCTTTTGGTTCTGATGTAATTGTAAAAATGGCCCTAAGCCTCCACCCCTCCCTGCATTCACATGGTTTGCACTGTTATATTGCTGCTCCTACCATCAAGAGGTGGAACCTATATTCTTACTCCTTAATTATGAGCTGGCCTGTGATTTGCCTTTGTCAATAGGATGCACTGGGAATCACAGTGGGCTCGTTTCAAGCTTAGGCCTCAAGAAGCCTTATACACTTCTTGTTCTTTCACTTCTGTAGGCCACCAGAGGATGAGCAAGCACAAGGAACAGAGATAAGTGGTTTCCACTAGGCTTTCATAGACCATACGGCCCCCAGCTGGCCTACCAGTTGATTGCATATCTATCTCATTCACTAGACATAAACTTTTGGAGGGGTGAGACTATTCATTTACATGTCCTTTGAATCTGAAAGTGTTGGGGGCATAATAAGGAATTAGCAAATGCTAATAGAAAGGATAAATAAGCAAATGATCAACACTGATGAATGAAGATCAAAGGAAGGTAAAATAAATATTTTGATGCACAATGGCAGTTTATTGCCAATATCAGATTAAATTTTTATTGGACAAAAGTAATGCCAAAACATGTGATTAAACTATGAGACTACTTAAAATAAAGAAACATTTTTCAAAATTTAGTTGGCATGTGGCTCTTCTTTGATAAGACTTAATTAGAACTAAGTAAATACCATCTTTTATTTCTCTAAAGAGTGTATTACCTTCCTTAAATAATGTTTAGATGGTTTCGCTGCACAGACAGGGAAAAAGCCACCCCTGGGAAGCCCACGCACCACTTGCCAACAAGGCCAGACCCAGTGCACTGCCCACCCTCTGAGGCTAGTGTTGCACAGGCAGGAAAAATGCTGCCTCTGGGAAGACTGCCCACTTCCCACCAACAAGACAAAACCCTGCATGCTGCCTGCCTGCCAGGACTGGGGCCACATAGTCAGGGAAAAAGCACCCCAGGGAATCCTGCCTACTATGCACCAGCAAGGTAGGACCCTGTGCCACCCACCTGCTGGGACCTGACCTGCAGGCCCCACACTGCTTCTGAGGAGGTGGCCCAAAACGACCACCATCATAGCTTTTATTGATGCAAGGATAGCTAGTATGCATAGTAGCAGCCATAACCACCGTGCAGGTGGTCTGCTGCATATTTAACTGCATTGACACAGAGAGTCACCAGAGGAGCCTGCAAAAAGAGGAAGAAGTCTTTCTCCTCAGAGTCCTCTCGAGAGTAATGGAAGCAGCAGCTGATCTACCAGATGACCAGAAATCAAGGTAGAGGTAATAGAAGTACAAATAAAAGAAAATATGACACCACCAAAGTAATATAATAATTCTCAAGTACCAGACACTAGAGAACAGGAAACCCTTGAAATGACTGATAAGGAATTCTAAGTAACTATCTTAAGGAAACTCAATGAGATGAGAGAAGAGTCAATTAAAGAACACAGTGAAATGAGAAAGAATATCCAGGATATGAAGGAGGAAATTTACAAAGATATTAATACCTAGAAAAAGAATGTAGCAGAACTCCTGGAACTGAAGGATTCATTCAATGAAATAAAAAACACAACTGAGAACTTAAGCAGCAGATTAGAACAAACAGAGGAAAGAATCTCTGATCTCAAAAACAGTCTTTATGAAATAACCCAGGCAGATAAGCAAAGGGGAAAAAAAAGAATTAAAAAAACTGAAGAAAGTCTAAGAGAGTTAGGAGACAACCTTAAGCATGCAACATCCAAATCATGAGTGTTGTAGAAGGGGAGGAGAAAGATAAAGGTATAAAAAAGTCTATTTAATGAAATAATAACAGACTACTTCCCAGATATAGGGGAGAAGCACTGACCTTCAGATCTAGGAAGCTCAAAGATCCCTAAGCAGATTCAATAGAAAAAGATCATCTCTGAGATACATTATAGTCAAACTGGCAAAGCTTAAAGACAGAGAGATAATTCTAAAAGCAGCAAGAGAATAAGCATCAAGTCACTTATAAGGGAGCCCCATCAGACTAACGGTAGACTATTCAACTGAAACTATAAGGCTGAACAAAAAATGGGATTGCATATTCAAAATACTAACTGATAAATATTGCCAGCCAAGAATACTATACCCACCAACCCACCAAGGCTATCTTTCAGAAATGAGAGAGAAATAGTATATTTCCCAGACAAACAAAAACTGTGGAAGTTCACCAACACACAGCCAGCCCTGCAAGAAATTCTCAAGAGAGTACTGCATCTAGAATCCAAAAAACAATAATCACTACCATGAACACACAAGAAAGAACAAATCCCACTGGTAAAACACAAAAACAAATGAGGAAGAAAAAAACCCACAAAACCTTATCACCTCAAAAAATCGACAGACGTTGAAGATGAATAATAAAAGTAGAAGAAAGGAACAAAAGATATTTAAAAATCTAAGCAGTAGCAATAAAATGGCAGGAGTAAGACAATACCTCTCAGTATCACCCCTAAATCTAAATGGATTAAACTCCCCACTCAAAAGACACAAACTTCCTGATTGGATTAAAAAGGTAGACCCAACTATATGCTGTCTTTGAGAGATCTACCTCACCTGTAAAGATACTCACAGACTAATAGTGAAGGGATGGAAAAAAAAATACACCGTGGAAATGGAAACCAAAAACAAGGAGGGGTAGCTATTTTATATCAGATAAAATAGACTTTAACCAAAGACCATACAAAGAGACAAAGAAGGCCATTTTATAATGAGAAAGGGATCTATCCAGCAAGAAGACATACAATCATAAATATATATGCACTCAACACTTGAGCACTGAGATATATAAAGCAAACACAATTAGACCTAAAGAGAGAGAGAGACCTCAATACAGTAATAGTAAGGCACCTGAACTACCCTCTTTCAGCACTGGACAGATCATCCAGGCAACAAATAAATAGAGAAACACAGGATTTTAAACTATACTTTAGGCCAACTGGATCTGGCAGACATCTACAGAACATTTCTTCCAACAGCTACAGAATATACATTCTTCTCATCAGCATATGGAACATTCTCCAAGATAGACCACATGTTGGGTCACAAGTTAACAAATATTAAAAAATCAAAATCATCAGAAGCATCTTTTCAGAACACAATGAATTAAAACTAGAAATTAATAACAAGCAAAACTCAGGACACTATACAAATACATGGTAATTAAACAACAGGCTCCTGAGTGACTTATGGGTCCAAAAAGAAATTAAATAGGAAATCTAAAAATTTCTTGAAACCAATGAAAATAAAGACACATAATGTCAAAACCTGTGGGATACTGGAAAACCAGTACTAAGCGGGAATTATTTTGAAATAAACTCTTACATAAAAAAAAAATAGAAAGATTTAAATAAACAACCCAAAACTACCCCTCAAAGAACTAGAGAAACAAGAACAATCCAGTTCCAAAGTTAGAAGATGGAAAGAAATAATTAAGATCACAGCAAAACTAAATGAAATAGAGACCCGAAAAGTGATACAAAAGATCAATAAAACAAAAAGTTGTTTTTTTAAGAAGATAAACAAAACAGACAAACCATTAGCTAGGTTAACAGAACAAATGAAGAGAGAAGACCCAAATGACAACAATTAGAAATGAAAAAGGAGACATTATAACTGATATCACAGAAATACAAAGAATCATTAGAGACTATTTCAAATAGCTATATGCCAGCAAATTTGAAAACCTGGAGGAAATAGATAAATTTGTGGATACATACAAACTACCAAGACTGAACCAAGAAGAAATAGAAAAACTGAACAGACCAATAACAAGCAATGAAATTGATGCAGTAATCATCAGTCTCCCAACAAAGAATCACCCAGGACCGTATAGCTTTACTGTTAAATTCTACCAGACCTTTAAAGAGGAACAAATACAGATTCCCTTCAAAGTATTCCAAAAAATTTAAACAGGGGTCACTCTCCCAAACTCATTCTATGAGGGCAGCATCACCTTGACAACCCAAACCAGACAAAGGTACAACAGCAGCAGCAGCAAAACTACAGGCCAATATCATTGATGAACATAGATGCAAAAATCTCCAACATTATATTAGCAATCAGAATTCAGCAACACATCAAAAAAAATTATCCACCATGATCAAGTGGGATTCATCCCAGGGAGTCAAGGATGGTGCAACATATGCAACTCAATAATTGTGATACAGCACATCAACAAAACTAAGGACAAAAACTTTATGATTATCTTGGTAGACAGAAAAAGCATGACAAAATTCAATATCCCTTCTCGATAAAGGCTGTCAGCAAATTAGATATAGATGGAAAGTACCTCAAAAAAATAAAAGCCATATCAAACCCACTGCCAGCATCATCCTGAGTGAAGGAACAAGACAAGGATGCCCACTATCACCACTCCTATTTAACATAGCATTAGAAGTGCTAGCAAGAGCAATCAGGCAAGAGAAAGAAATAAAGGGCAGCCAGATAGGAAAAGATGAAGTCAAAGTGTCCCTGTTTGCAGATGGCATGATCCTATATATGGAAAAACCTAAAGACTCTGCCAAACAGCTCTTAGAGTTGATTAACAATTTCAGTAATGTTGCAGGATACACAATCAGCACCTCCAAACCAGTAACATTTTTATTCTTCAGTAATCAACCAGCAGAAAAAGAAATCAAGAAAGTATGCCCGTTTACAATAGTCACCGATAAAATAAAATACCTAGGAATCAGTTTAACCAAGGAGGTGAAAAATCTGTACAGTGAGAACTACAAATAACTACTGAAAGAAGTTAAAGAGCACACAAAAAGGTGGAAAGGCATTCCATGCTCTTGGACTGGAGGAACCAGCATTGTAAAAATGTCCATACTACTCAATATGATCTACAGAGTCAATGTAGTCCCCATCAAAATACCAATGACATTCTTCACAAAAATAGAAAATACTATCCTAACATTCATATGGAATAACAAAATACCCCGAATAGCCAAAGCAATCCTGAATGAAAAAAAAAAAAAAACAGGTGGTGGCATAAAACTATCCAACTTCAAACTACACTACAAAACTATAGTAACAAAAGAACATGATAGTGACATAAAAACAGACACTCAGAGCAATGGAACAGAATAGAGAACACAGAAATCAACCCACATACTTACAGCCACCTGATCTTTGACAAAGGCAACAAGAACTCATACATTGGAGAAAAGACTGCCTCTTCAATAAATGGTGCTGGGAAAATTGGACATTTATATGCAGAAGAATGAAACTAGACCTACATCTCTCACCATATACCAAACTCAACTCAAAATTGATTAAAGGCTTAAGTATGAGACCTGAAACTGTAAAGCTTCAAAAGGAAAACATAGGGGAAACACTTCAAAAAGTAGGACTTGGAAAAGACTTTATGAATAAGACCCCAAAAGCACAAGCAACAACAACAAAATATAATAAATTTGATTAGATCAAACTGAAAAGCCTCTGCACAGCAAAGGAAATAATCAACAGAGTGAAAAGACAACCTACAGATTGGGAGAAAATATTTGCAACTATACATCCAACAAGGGATTAATATCCAGAATATACAAGGAACTCAAATAACTGAATAATAATAATAACAAACCAAATAACCCAATTATAAAATGGGCAAAGGATCTCAACAGACAATTTTCAAAGGAAGACGTATAGATGGCCAAGAGGTAGTTTAAAAAATGCTCAACATCACTAAGCATCAGGGAAATGCAAATCAAAACCACTTTGAGATACCATCTCACCTCAGTCAGACTGGCTATTATCAAAAAGACTGAGAGTAACAAATGCTGGCGAAGATGTGGAGAAAAGGGAACTCTTCTACACTGTTGGTGGGACTGTGAATTAGTACAGCCACTTTAAATGCAGTATGTAGGTTTCTCAAATAACCACTGATAGATCTACCACATGATCCAGCAATCCCACTGCTGGTTGTATACCTAAAGGAATGGAAAGCATCATGTCAAATGGATACCTGCACTCCCATGTTCATTGCAGCTCTATTTACAATAGCCAAGATATGGAACCAATGTAAATGTCCATTGTCAGATCACTGGATAAGGAATATGTGGAATGTATACACATCGGAATACTACTCAGCCATAAAAAAGGATGAAATTCTGCCATTTGCAGCAACATGGATGAGTTTGGAGAAAATTATGTTTCGTGAAACAAGCCTGGCACAGAGGGAAAAATATCACATGTCCTCACTCATAAGTAGGAGCTAAGAGAGAAAGAAGGAAGGAAAGAAAGACCATAGTGTTGTGTTGAACTTGTAGAGGGAGAGAATATACCCAGGGTTGCCTTGGGTGGGGAGGAGGGAGAGGGGCATTGGGAAAATGTTGGGTGAAGGACATGGGGAATAATTGTAATTTGAGGTGGTGGACATACTGATAGCATTGATTTGCTCACCACATCTTGTGTACAGGTGCTGACAGTCAGCTCTTGCCCCATGAATACGTATAGTCAATAATAATAATAATAGTAATAGGTATGTAGAAAGTAGAGGGAGAGAAACAGAAAGTGTTAACTAGTCTCGATTTAATAAAAAGGCATTTATTTGATTGGAAAATTTATTTTAGACTTGATATTATGCCGTCTGTTTAGTTTTTAAATGTGCAATAATTAGATAATCTTGGCAATATCCTTGTGAAAGTGAAGAGCTATTACCTACATTGCACAGCTAGGCAAGGTATTTAGCACAAATAAGAACTCTGTAATAAAAGGGGTACTTAGAAAGGAAGGCCTTGATGCTTTGCCATGATATGAAGAAAGATGAAAGGTGGTGTCAGTTTTCACAGAAAATTATCAGTAGACACTTTCATTCCACTGTATTTTTTGTTATGACAGGACTACAGGACTTAATTTCCTACTGACTTTTTTCCAGGAACAGTTCTGGGTCATTTCAGGAGCAGAGGATTATAATTTGGTGGGTGGTTGCAGAGGCCTTTTTACTGCAGTGAAAGAAAAATGGTAATAGAGAGTCAGAGCATACTAATAAAGGGTTTAGGAATAACCAAGAGATACAAAAGCTAGAGAGCAAATCTTTTTTCATCGTATCTCTTTTCCATGCACTCCATGACCTCCATATTTATTGTGTTCTCTGAAATGTAGTGCTACACGTGTAATTAAGAATGGATTCTACATGTGCTCTCTACTTGCAAACATGTGGTTGCTACCATGGCAACAGCAAAGGAACCAACAGAAGAGGCACTCTCTGATTAATGTAATTATACAGCAAGCTGTATAATACCCTTAAATACCACTTATTTCTGTATGAAGAAGACATTAAAATGGGTATTATGTTCAGCAAGTTAACATCCCCAAAATCTTTAGAATCACATGATTTTTATGTCATGATTAAGATAATGTTTATCTTGCTCATTGAAGATCATAGCCTAGGAATACCTATGTTGTGATTTTAATTCAATTCAATTCCTCAGAGTAATTGTTGAGTGCCAACTAAGGGGCAAGCGCTATTTAGGCCTGCAAATGTTACAACCACTTGTGTGGTATGCTCTTGAAGACGTTACAGTCTGATGCACCTAGATTATTACCAAGAAAATATGATTTTTTAAAAGCCTGGAATGTTGCAGTAGACTGGAAAAACACTATTAATTCTTGTGAGTTGTCAGGACATATTGTATCTGTCAGGATCCCTGATGGAAACAGATGGCACACTCAAATAGGGTAATCTGAGAAGAGTTTAATAAAGGTGCAGTTTACAAGATGTGGGCAGGATACAGGGAAACCACAGGGTTAGCGAAGTACCCCAGGAGATAGTCACAAGATGTCGTTACCACTGAAGGGATAAGGGGAGAGAGCAGTAACTGGAACCTGAAGAGAAAAATGGATTGCTTGACAGAAACTGTGATTTTCAGTTGAGGATGTAGCCAGCCATAGTGACCCCGTAAGGAGACTCAGTGGAATAAACACCCTGACCTTTCTCTTGTGGTTCTCTGATCTTCTGTTGGTGTTTCTACTGCTGTCTGAACAGGAAGCCAGAGGGTGAGAAAATCCATTGGTATAATTCATATGGTTCAGTCTTTTAGGAAACAAAGAAGGTGAAGAAGAGTGGAGAGCGGATCTGGGGAGGAATCTGGAGGCCAGGGAATGGAGGATATCAGCACACATATGTACATACCACTGTAGGCACACATACACATATACAGCCATACATATGCACCCCAGACATACACATTTCTTTATAGACAAACTTCTATATCTACATGTACTTTCTATATCCCCTTCCCCCACTTTTTTTGTTGCTGTTGTTTCTGAGTATGTCTCTGGATATTTTTGTAATGTAGAAGTTCCATGAAGTCTAAGACCATTTCTGTCCCTGGTACCATATAGTTGGGGCTGAATTAATTTTTAGCTGAAGATTAGTGTGGCTCATGCATCATTTCTTCTCTCCAAATGGCATATGTAATTCATTATTTACAGATTAGGTGGTCATTATCAAACATTTCTAGACCATGCCCATCTGAGAGTATATTATGGGAAAAAATCTGAAATTGGAGCTAGGAGATAGTCATTCAACAAACAATTCTGAATGAGTACTGAGTTCCTGAATTTGCTTTAGAGTCACCAGCATAAGGTCACAGGACATGAAGAGAGAGTATTTGGGATATCTCTTCCCTATTCTTCCTTGCTTCATGCTTTGGTTCTGGCTATGGTTGAGTCTCTCCATGACTACAACCTCTGCTGGGTATCCCTTCCTCCATGGTTCCAGCTCTCACCAGTTCCTATAGCATTATTTCCTCTTCTTTCTCCTTCAGACCTTGGTTAGTTAAGGTTTCCAGCTATGATTCATCTCTGGGTGCCTCAAACTTCCTTATTGTTTCCCTTAATCCTACCCACACATCTGTAAGTAGTTCCTTATCAAAATCTCTTCATTGAATTGTTTGAGTTGAATTCTGTTTTCTGCCAGGACCCTGAGTGACACATTTCTCCATCAGAGATTACTAAAAACTGCCAGGCAGTTGAGTAAATATGAATGGCTATATTCCTAATACAGGGATAGAAACAGCATGAAAAGAAATGAGGCATCTTTCCTGTCTGTTGCACTGGGCATTAGTACCAAGAAAAATAGTTTTCCCACCTTTGTAAAATTTATAATAATAAAATAAACACAGCTGAGTCTTGGTTCCTGTGATATCAAGGACTCTCTGTTAGCTATTCCTGTATATACTTGTAAAGACTCAGAACATGAGCAATATTTAACCAATTAATTTTGTTCAATGTGTATTATTTATTAACACAATAAACTAATAAAAAAGAAAATGATTGCAGTTCTTATTTTCAGGTGATATATCAATATTTCATAGAAGCCAAGGATAAAGTTACTCTTGGAAGAATAATTCCTCTTAAAGGCAAATTGATTCTCCTTGAGCATCAAGCATAGCTCCCATACAATCTTTCCCTTTGGTTAAACCTGATTTTTAACTCTGTGTGGCAATGTGTACATTATACTTTCACTGTTGTTTTTGCAGAGAAGAAATCCACTACAACTTGTTGGTCTCCATCAGATTCCCAGTTTTAGTAAATTAGTTTGGCCTCAACGAAAAAGATTTGCTGTCATAATGGTGACATCATGCGAAACTAACTCGATATGGAACTGTTGTGTTTATCAAGACAGTGACATCACTGTCTGTTCCTCTTCATACTCTTATTAGAAGAAATTAAGTCCTGGAATGGTGATTATGCAGATAGTTAGTGGATGAGTAAGGGCAATAACCCAGGCCTCTTGACTACTAGCTCAGCATCCTCTCCTTTATCTAGAACCTGCACTGAACCCATACTCTTGGAATCCTGAAGTCAATTATTGTACCTTCTGATCGTGTTACATTGCTCGTCTACCCTCTTTAAGAATGCTTCTTGAAATATGCAATTCACTTTTCTGTGAGACTTTCTATTATATTTCTGTGTAACTCTCCCTTAAATTGATCAAATCTGTCTTCCTGGAGCTTTCATCCATTGACTAGAGTTCTGTCCCTTGAGGTTGTAAAGACCAAGTCAAGTCCAGCTTTCATGTGACAACTCTTTAGTAATTTTAAGCCAGTTATTAATGTGTTTCCCTTCCTTCCACATTCTTCTCCAGAGCTTAATAGCCAAATTTTAAGAAATATTTCCCACATGGTACGGTTTGGGCTTTCTTGACCTCCAGATTCAGTTTGTCTTTATCCCCAAGCTCAAAACATGTTTCCAGGTGCTTATTAATGGCTGTGTGTCCCAATCATCTTATAGCCTTGGTTAGCTGTGGCTGTGGGCAGGCTACTGTTTCTGTCCTTTGCTGGGGGAAGTGCTCTCTTGACAGTGAATGGTAGATATTTCACACTGTAATCATACAATGCTGGAAGAAAAGGCAGAGGCACTGAATAGAGAAAATGAATGCAGAAAGAATTAAGGATCCTAGGAACAAATTGCTAACACAACATTGTATGTCCTATTAACAGTGCTAAAACTAGAAGGCAAAGATGTCAACAGAATAGTTTGTAGTTTTTCTGTCACCATACTTATAAATAATAACATCCATTAGAATGAGTGTAAATGTGAAACAAATACTAATTTTAAAAAACCTCAACTGAGTTAACACCTTATTGTCTACAGTTTCCTGAGCACAGTTAGTAGGAAGAACATGACTGGTAAATGGTAATAAGATATTTGATTCATATATATATATATATATATGTATATATATATATATATATATATTTTATAATTATATGCACATGTGTATATACATGCACATGTATATTTATTTATTATAAACAATTGGCTTATGGGATTGTGGCAGCTAATAAATCCCAGATCTGCAGGCTGAGTTGGCAAGCTGGAGACACAGGACGGTGATAGTTTAGTCTGAATCTGAAGGCCTAAGAATCAGGTTTGCTGATGGTATAAGTTTTAGACAAAGACCCAGTGAGACCCTTTATGTTTGAAGGCTGGAAAAAAGCCAGTATCCCAGTCTGAAGGCCATCAGGAAGAATTCCCTCTTATTTCAGGTGAGGGTCAGTTTTTTTTTTTTTTTTTAATTTTGTCAATATACACTGTATATGATTATTATGGCCCGTC
>NW_007727377.1:128261-152181 GCF_000696425.1 Galeopterus variegatus | reverse complement strand
TATCAACTTCAAGGAATTGTAGTTGTTAAGTCTTCTCCCCCCCACCAGTTTTTTTTGTGTGTGTGTGTGTGAATTTATTTATTTATTTTTAGCTCCCACAAATAAGTGAGAAGATGTGGTATTTCTCTTTCTGTGCCTGACTCGTTTCACTTAATATAATTCTGTCTAGGTCCATCCATGTTGTTGCAAATGGTAGTATTTCATTCGTTTTTATAGCTGAGTAGTATTCCATTGTGTAGATATACCACATTTTCCGTATCCACTCATCCGATGATGGACATTTGGGCTGATTCCAGCTCTTGGCTATTGTGAAGAGTGCTGCAATGAACATTGGGAAACAAGTATACCTTCGACTTGATGATTTCCATTCCTTTGGATATATTCCCAGCAGTGGGATAGCTGGGTCGTATGGTAGATCTATCTTCAGCTGTTTGAGGAACTTTTTTTTTTTTTTTTTCTATTCAGGCTTCAACTGAGTGGATCAGTGCCACCCACAATACTTAGTCTACTGATTTAAATATTAATTTCATTCAAATGCATCCTCGCAGAAACACCCAGAATAATGTTTAATCAAATATCTTGGTACCCCATGGTCCAGTTAAGTCAACATATAAAATTAACCATCACACCCTCTGTAACTAGTCTTAAGTTTTATCCTGATATTTCCTCTTACCATAATCCTAAAATGGATTTTTATCTCTCTCCTTTTTGAATCTCCTGTCTGCTGCTTCCAAAATTACCCTCTCTCTTGGTTTATTTCCTCCTTTACATGGAGCTTTTCTTTTAGTGGTTTCTTTAGATAGGATGGATTGGAGGTAACTTTTTGAGATCCTACAAATGTGAAAATGTTTACATTTTAACTGAATACCTGACTGGTAGTTTGATGGGGTTCAGAATCATTTTCCTTCACAGTTTTGAAGCCATTGCTTCATCGTCTTCTAGTTTATAAAGTGGCTGTTGAGAAGTCTGAAGCTATTCTGATTCTAAAAAATAAGGCAAAAAATAGGAAAGATAAGAATATCCAAGAAATCCAATATCCAAATAATATGTAATCTAGGAAAAGAAACCACAAAAATAAAACTAAAGGGGAAAACATTTCCAGAACTAAAAAAATAAATTTCCAGGTTAAATGCACCCACCAAGTACACAGCACAACGAATAAAAACACCCATATCAAGGCACATAATCTTGAAGAGACGATCCCCAAGCATTTCCAGAGGGGGAAAAAGTTATTAATTTTCTTTAGGTGATAGATGATTATATTATACTAATGATCTTTTTACCATTGCTTTTCTTAGAGTTTTGCCTGAATGTTATGTCGAGTTTTGTCTGTTTTTGAAATTTAAATAAATGGAATCATACTACATAATGTCTTTTGCAACTTGCTTCATTCTCTTATTATTATGTTTTGAAAATTCATCCGTGTTGTGATGTGTAACTCTAGCTGATTCATATTTAGCTGATTCATATTTACTGCTCTGTAGTATTCCATTGTGTGTGTGTGTGTGTGTGTATACTATAATTTATTAATCCATTTTACTATTAAAGAACATTTGGGTTATAACTTTTTTAGTATGAGAGTACTTCAAAAAGTTTATGGAGAGATTTATATTATCTTTCAATTCTATTTTTCCGTGAACTTTTTGACGTACCCTCTCATAAATGAGAGCACATTTCCTGCTGTAAATGTGTACAATCTTGTATATGTCTCCTGATCACATGTGCAAGAGTTTCTCTGTATTAGTTCCTTTATTTGTTATAATTTAAACTTTTTTGCATTGAAAAATTTCAAACCTACAGAGTAATTGCAAGAATAAATTAATCTAGATTCATAATTTATATCTTTTCTGAATTATTTGCAAGGAAACAGTAGGCATTATGTCTCTTCACCCCTCAATATTTCAGCATGTGTCTTCCAAGAATAAGATATTCTCTTATATAACCACAATACAATTATCCAATTATCCAATTCAGGACATTTATCATTAATACTATAGTATTATCTTATACAACATACTCATTCAATTTTCTTGAATTGTCTTATTGATGTCCTTTAGGGCATTTTACTTTCCTCATCCAGAATCACTTGTTGCATTTATTTTTTATGTCTCTTTAGTTTTCTTTCCTCTGGAATAATTCTTCAAAATTTCTTTAACTTTCAAAATGTTGATTTTTTTCTTTTTTTGAAGAGTAGAGGCCAATTGTTTTGCAGACTATTCCTTAATTTGAGTTTGATGAGTCTTTCCTCATGGTTAAATTTAAGCTAGCTCCTTTCTTTTTATTATATTTTATTATTTTATTTTTAAATTTTTATTGAATCATACTTGACTATACATATTTTTGGGGTTCAGTGTTGACATATGTTCATCAAATCAATATTACTAGCATATATATTGCTACAAATCATAATTATTCTTTATGTCCCTTGTCCAATCTCTCACCACCCCCCTCTCCCTCCCCCTCATCCCCTCTAATTACCCTAGATTTCTTCTCTCCGTCTGAAAGAGTAATGGTTACTCTGTTGATTTGTTGCCTTTATGATCTCTCCAATGCTGAGAGGTGTGTTCAGGTTCCCCAATATTATCGTAGAGCAGATGCTTTTTCTGTCACTCTTCTCTTTCCAAGTTTTTAATTTTATATGTAGCATGTTTCTGAAAAAAGCCCTTTTCATGCCTTCTTGCATTATTTAATACCACAAATCTGTAGATGTCTAGTTAAATAAGAGTGAATAGTTCTAGGTTGGCTTACAATCATTCTTACTGACAATAGTTTTGGACAATAAAGAGAAAAATGATTTTTTAGATTTAGATTTTAGGTTTTTAGATGTGCTAAATGACTAAATTTTATGAAGACCCCCGATTAAGAATTTATTCCTGCAATATATAACACAAAATGATGCTAACATAGTGGCCGCCTCCTAGCAGAAGGACCAAAAATGAAAGCACAGGCAATCATTTCCTAGTGCAGCTGCCTGCTTGATCTTTTATTAAGCCCAAGAACATTTGCCCTCCAGTACTAATAATTACCCTGCAAATTTGAATTTATTCACATTTCCTATTTTGAAGTGGAATCCTATTTCAGGGAGTTTCATTTTTAACTTGGTAGATAAACTATTCACTACATTTTAAGTCAACAGGTATTTATTGAGTATTTACTATGTAGCAGGCATTATGTTGGTCATTAAGAACAAAATGATAAAAATTTAGCATCTTTTTCCTTCAGGGGTTCATGGTTCAACAGCAGAGTCAGATGTGTATATAAAGGACAGTATAATAAGATAAGCACCTGAACAGCATTATGAATGAGCTGTATTAGAAGTTCAGAATAGGGAACAACTAACTGTTTTGAAGGAGCAGCAGGGTTGACTTTTGAGGCGAATCTTTAGAGATCAGCAAGGGATCTCTACAAAGAGAAGAAGAGACAGATACTATGTACCAAGCACAGTTCTGGGTACTTCGGAGTGAAGTCTTAATCTAGTGGAAGAAACATACATAGATGTAAGTTATAATGTGAAACAGTTCTAAAAGTACAAAATGCAGCAAAAAGACTGAGGTTCTGATCGGGAGTGCGTATGGGGATGTGCATCTCTGCTTTCATAACTACACGCTAAAATCCTGTACAAAAATTTCCTTTTGTGCAAAATACAACATAGGTCAGTAAATTCCCTCAAAGAAAGCTCACCAGAAAGCAAAACTCTACTCAGTTATAGGATATTAAGAAGTCCATCCATTCTACCTTTTAGTGTGTTGGCGACACAATGAATGTCTTCTTTCATTAACTTGGCATAGATAGCATCAATCCTAAGAATTAGAGAGTCCAGCTAGGCAGTTTTATACATAGTTCACTAAAATCACAACATATGATTATGTTCTTGTCAGGTTTAATGGAGACAACTATAGGAGTTGCTTACTTTGAAGATCATCCAGGCTCAATAATTACTCTCTATTTATTAAATAAGTCAGATGGCTTTCTTTATGTTCAAATTCATAATTTCCCCTCATAACTGGCCCATCATAATCTATGAATACTTTAGAAGCCCTAAGCATCTATTTTGATATGATTGTAAGTTTCTGTCCTAAAAGAAACCCTCTTCTTAGTTAACAATGCCTTATTTCTACTATTTGGTAGTCTGTCTAGTCCAATTACAGAGTTGACTAACTTGTGTTTGTCTCTCTAGCTTTCCATCCACCCACCCATTCATCCATTTATCAACCCATCCATTCGTACGTATGATCATTAACCTCTGGCAGTTGTGCCTATGCATGGATAGCTATGCCCAGGCTGTAGCAAATCTAGGAGATTAATCTGATGCTCCTTTTGGGGAATCCCACACTTCTCACGTTACCTCAAAGAGGTATTCTTACTGGTTAGTATTTGTTTAAAAAGCCAAGCACTCTTGTACTTATAAACAAACCATCCTCAATAAGCCAATCTTTGCATCATCAAGGCAAACTGGCCAAACTAGCTTCTCCCTTTTCATATATATTCCTGAAACTACAAGTCATAATTTTTTGACATGAGCCTCCTGAATGATTTCCCTTAATGTTCATTTTAAACTTATTTCACCTGAATAAAAATGGATGGGTGAAGGCACAAAGCAGGGTTTGCCTTCACAGTTCCAAGGCCCTGAGTAAACTATACATCTTTATCTATTCTTTAACAAGCACTTATGGAATACTTAGGCCTGGGGATGTTGGAAGGAGCAAACTGGTCTCTGCTGTTAAGGACTCCGAATTCTTATAGGGAAGACCCAACTTTGATAGACTTATTCTCAGAAGATATTATGGAAGCAGAGAGAAAGAAAGCTTGGAACTGGGGAAGCTAAGTTTTTAAGAAAGAGTAATTGGCCTGGAAGAAAAGGAGAGTGTACAAAACTGAATATTCCCATGTGAAATTCATGGTGGTGCAGCAGGACATGGGGAGTTAAACCGAGTAGATTAGGCATGTGAAGATTATAAATTTTGAAGTTGTATCTCATGTTTCACTTCTTACAATTTCCTGGTGCTCATACCAACCCCCCATTCAGATAATGGTAAAGGTATTTTGTATTTATTTATTTATTTAAATTGACAAAAGTTGTATATATTTATGGTGTACAGCATTATGTTTTCAAATAAGTATACATTTCAGAATGACTAAAACAATCTAATGAACATATGCATTACCTCACATATTTATCTTTTTTCGTGATAAGAACACTTAACATCTATTCTTTCAGTGATTTTCAAGAATCCAATACTTTGTTATTAACTATAGTCATCATGTTGTACAATAGATCTCTTTTTTTTATTGTGCCAAAGCATATATAATGTAAAAATTGCCATTTTAAGCATTTTTAAACATACAATTATGTGGAATGAATTACATTCACAATGCTGTGTGACTACTACCTCTATCTATTTCCAATTTTTTTTGTCATTCTATACATAGAATCTGTACACATTAAGCAATAACTTCTTATTATTCCTTCCCCTCCGTCCCCCATTTCTGGTAACCTCTAATCTATTTCTGTCTCTGAAATTTATTATCTTTCTTAGTCATTTACTTTTTCTAAATTGACCCATGATAATTGTATATATTTATAGAGTACAATATGACATTTGGGTACATTTGTACAGTATGAAATGACCATATCAGGGTATTTAGCATATCCATCACCTCAAACATTTGTCACTTCTTTGTGTTGGGAACAGTTAACATCCTCTCAGTTAGCTACTTGAAGTTATATGGTAATTTTTCGTTAACTGTCGTCTCCTTATATTGCTATAGAACACTAGGCCCATTCTTCCTATCTCTACAATTTTGTATCCATTGACCACCATCCCCCATTTTCCCCTTTCCCCTTCCCTTATTGTTTCTAATGTTCTCCAAGCTCATCCATGTTGCTGAAAATGACAGAATTTCATTATTACAGCTGAGTAGTAGTCCATTGTGTATGTACATCACACTTTCTTTATCCAGCCATCAATTGATGTACATTTAAGTTGGTTCCAACTCTTGGCTGTTGTCAATGGAGCTGCAATAAACATGGGAGTGCTGGTATCCCTTTGAGTTGTTGATTTCCTTTCCCTTGGATAAATACCCAGTTGTGGGATTGCTGGATCATATGGTAGTTCCATAGCTATCCTCTTAGTACTGCTTTAGCTGTGTCCCATAGGTTTTGATATGTTGTATTTCTGTCTACATTTGTTTCAGGGAATTTTTTGATTTCTTTCTGAACCTCTTCTTTGACCCTTTGTTCACTCAGGAGCATGTTGTTTAATTTCCAGGCATCTGTGTAATTTCTAATGTTCCCCTTATTATTGATTTGTAGTTTTATTCCATTATGAGCAGAAAAAAATATTTGATATGATTTTGATTTTTTTGAAATTGCTGAGACTAGTTTTGTGGCCCAGCATTTGGTCAATCCTGCAGAATGTAGTGATGAAAAGAATGTGTATTCTACAGCTTTTGTATAAAATGTGCTGTAAATGTCTGTTAGGTACATCTGGTATATGGAGTCATTCAAATCCAATATTTCTGTGTTGATTTTCTGTCTTGTTGATTTATCCAATCCTGAGAGTGGAGTATTAAAGCTCCTAGCTATCATTACATTGGCATCTATCTCTCCCTTTAGGTCTGATGATATTACTTTATATATCTGGGTATGCCGGTGTTGGGTGCATATATATTTATAATTGTTTTCACCTCTTGCTGTATTTATCCCTGTACAGATTTTGATTTAAAATCTTTTTATGTGATATAAGTATAACAACTACTGCTCACTTTTGCTTTCTATTTGCATATAATATGTTTTTCCATCCCTTTACTTTCAGTGAATGTATGTCTTTGTAAATGAGTTGTGTTTATTGTAGACAGCATAAAATCTGGTCAGTCAGTCTATGTCTTTTAATTGGGGAATTTAATCCATTTACATTCAAGGTTATTATAGATATGTGAGGTCTTACTCTTGTAATTTTGCTAGTTGTTTTCTGATTGTTTTGTGTATCCTTTGTTTCTTTTTTCTCTCTTATTGTTTATCCTTGCAATTTGGTGGTCTTCTGTATTGATGAGGGTTGATTCTTTTTTCTTTCTATTTTGTGCATCTATTCTACTAGTAAGTTTTATATTTTCAGTGTTTTTGTGATTGTTGTTATCATTGTTTCTCTTCTAGATGTAGGACTCCCCTAAGCATTTATTGTAAGGCTGATCTAGTGGTGATGAATATTCCCTTAATCTTTTCTTGTCTGAGAAAGACTATTTCTCTTTCACTTCTGAAGGATAGGTTTTCTGGGCATAATACTTGGCAGACCATTTTTTTTTTCTTTCAGTGCTTTAAATATGTCATTCCCTACTCTCCTGGTCTGTAGAGTTTCTGCTGGCAAATCTGCTGTTAGTCTAATGGGGTGCCCTTATAAATGACTTGACACTTTTCTCTTTCCGTTTTTAGAATTCTCTCTTTGTCTAGGGGAAACACTTCAGGAAGTAAGACTGGGCAAAGACTTTATGAATACTACTCCAAAAGCACAGGCAATAAAAGGAAAAATAAACAAATGGGATTATATCAAACTAAGGAACTTCTGCACAGCAAAAGAAACAATTAACAGAGTTAAAAGTGAAAAGACAGCCTACAGACTGGGAGAAAATATTTGCAAACTATACATCCAACAGAGGATTAAAATCCAGAATATACAAGGAATTCAAACAACTTCATAGTGCAAAGACTTTATGAATACTACTCCAAAAGCACAGGCAATAAAAGGAAAAATAAACAAATGGGATTATATCAAACTAAGGAACTTCTGCACAGCAAAAGAAACAATTAACAGAGTTAAAAGTGAAAAGACAGCCTACAGACTGGGAGAAAATATTTGCAAACTATACATCCAACAGAGGATTAAAATCCAGAATATACAAGGAATTCAAACAACTTCATAGTAAAAAAGCAAATAACCCAATTAAAAAATGGGCAAAGGAGCTGAATAGGCATTTCTCAAAGGAAGGTATATGAATGGCCAAAGGACGCATGAAAAATTGCTCAACATCACTCAGCATCCAGGAAATGCAAAACAAAACCACATTGAGTTATCATCTCACTCCAGTTAGATTGGCTATTATCAAAGACAGAGAATAACAAATACTGGTGAGGATGAGGAGAAAGGGGAACCCTCCTCCACTGTAGGTGGGACTGTAAATTGGTGCAACCATGATGGAAAATAGTATGGAGGTTCCTCAAACAACTACAGATAGAGCTGCCATATGACCCAGCAATTCCACTGCTGGGTATATGCCCAAAGGAAAGGAATGTCCAAAAGGACATCTGTACTCCCATGTTTATTGCAGCTCCATTTATGGTAGCCGAGAGTTGAAAACAACCTAAATGTCCATCGTTGGATGACTGGATAAGGAAAATATGATATATTTATACAATTGAATACTACTTTGCCATAAAAAAGAATGCAGTACTATCATTCATGGCAACATGAATGAACTTAGAGGAAATTATATTAGGTAAAATAAGCCAGGCACAGAAAGAGAAATACTGCATGTCCTCACTTATATGTGGGAGCTGAAAAAAAGAAAGAAAGACAAAGCAATCATAATAATAAATTGAACATTCAAGAGAAGAAAACAGTACTGAGGTTACCAGAGGTGGGAAAGGGGGAGGAGGACAGGAGAAAGGGAGGAATTGGTAAAGGACCGCAAAAATATTGCACAATGACAAATACACTAATTATCCTGATTTGAACATCACATATTGCACACAGGTATTGATATTCAATGCTGTATCCAACAGATATGTAAAAAGAAATAATTCATTAAATAATTAATAAAATAAAAAATTAATTAATTAAATAAATAAGAATTCTCCCCTTGTCTTTAACTTTTGACAATTTGACTATAGCGTGTCTTAGAGAGGAATTTTTGGGGTTGAATTTATTTGGGGACCTTTGAGCTTCCTGTATTTGGATGTTCATATCTCTTCCAAGACTAGGGAAGTTTTTGGCTACTATTTCATTTCTCTTTGTCTTTAACTTTTGACAATTTGACTATAATGTGTCTTGGAGAGGAATTTGGGGGGTTGAATCTATTTGGGGACCTTTGAACTTCCTGTATTTGGATGTTCATATCTCTTTCAAGACTAGGGAAGTTTTTGGCTATATTTCATTAAATATATTTTCAACACTGAGAAGCAGCCTCTGTCACCAGCCTGCTTCACAGCCTCACCCACTGCCTAAGCAGCAGCTGGCAAGACACCCTCCCTGCAGCTCCATCTAGCAGCCTCATCCACTGCCTGAGAGGCATCTGTCAGGGCCCCCTCTCTTCAGCTCTGTCAAGTGGTCTTGCCCACTGCTCGAGAAGTGACTAGCTGGGCCCCATATTGGCATTCTCACCTAGCAGCATCACCTACTGCCCAAGAAACACCTGCCAGCCCCCCTACCCCCTTGCAGTTCCACCTAGTGTCCTTGTCCACTGCCAGAGAGGTGGAGCATCTCCTCCTTTGACAGACCCGCTCCCAAACAGCCGATGGAAGTAGTGACAGTAATACTGAGAGAAAAGAAATTGAGTTGCAACAATATTATCAGGAATCAGATCCCTGAAGAATTCAGGACACAGAGTTCATAGCATAAATAAAAGGCATATACAATCAGGTCAGTTTTTCCCTCCTGCTTAAATTAAGTAGGGTTTCACAGGATGGTGTGAGGAAGATGAGGGCCAGGAGATGCAAATATCAGAGTTAAACCATGGTGTGTCCCTGAAGCCCCTATCTCTAAGAACAGGTCCTCAAGCTCCCATCTCAAACTTTTCCCTCAAAGAGTACAGAAGGAGTTTAGTCGAGAGTAGATGACTTGTGATATCCTGTGGTCATGGGAAAGAGGGCACAGTTTGCCCTGCATGCACTTAAAAATTGGGGACCAGAGGGAAATGTGGATGTCTTAGAATATACCAGCAGAGCTAGAAGATAAAGACCATAGATAATTGGAGCCTTATATGTCTCAGAAGATGCCAGCTTGGATAGATTATGACACCGGAATATCAGACATTACTTTCCTATCCACATAGTGGTAGATCATGGCTTTTCTCCTAGAGTGTAGTAAAAAATTTTGGTGTCCATGCCACATCCTTTTGACCATTATCAAATATTAGCTGCAACTATGGTGGACAATTCTTGTGCATACTATCAGCAAACTACCCCAAGCATGCACTCAAATTTTACACTTTACTATCAGGACTTTTTCTGAAGACATGGGGGCTTGCTCAACCTACCTGCAGGGTAGTCCAGAAGCACAGTGTAGCTAACGCCCCCAGGAGAAATTCTCAACCAATGAGGAGTGGGAGTTGGAGGATATATGTTCCAGTATCCTATTTTTTAGAAACAGTTATGAGTTTCATTCTGTTCAGTTCTGAAGGGACCCCAGTGGAATAGAGCCCCAGTTGCCCACAGCTCAACAGCAGACTATTTACTGTCTTTTTCTTCTCCAAAGTCTCATTCTTCTTGCTCTCTCATTCCTATTTCCAAAGATTACATCTCAAATATGCTACCAGAACCCAAATTCTCATTTCAGATTCTGCTTTTATGGTAACCCAATGTAAGACTTGTGGAAAAGAGGAAAGGTGAGAACTCTTATTTGACTGAGAAATCTCTGAAGTGAGTGGCTTACATAACCAAGCCTAACTTTTTGCTATTAATGTAATAAGAGTTCAAGATAGAAATTTAGTTCAGTTATAGGGAAATGAAAGTTATATTTTTGCCTACTTCAATTCACAGTCTGTGAATAGCTTATCTACTATATATGCTAGTATGGTCCCTGACAATTTCATTATCTCTTTTTGAGGGGAATTGTTCTACTCAAACCTTCATGCTGAGGGAAGGCATTTTGGCAAATATTAGCCACTTAATGGACTATGAATAGGCACATGGCTCAAGGCCACCAATTCTGGTTGGCTGGCTGGTAATGTAGGAGGAAACTTGTGGCCAAAAACTCCCTAGAAGAGCAATGACAATTAGCTAGGTCAATCATAGGCTCTATTTTTGGCATCAGAGCAGGAATAATAAGCCGGAATAATGGAAAGTATCAGACAGTTAATTGTGAAAAGAGAAATAAGAGTTATAAGAAGAGAAACAGGGAGCAACAGAATACTGATGGAACACTATTGCAAAACTCCATAAAATCTTGCTGCTTAAGGGTTGACCAAATAGCTTGATGGCTTAGGCCCTGAATGGCAGCTTTTACTAATTTTGTGTGAGATTCTTTCCTCCTATATTAACTTATAAAGTTTTTATAGCAAATTCTGACTACTTTAGATGGCTAGATTAAGTCTCTGTTTCCTGTAATCTAAAGTCTAATAAACCTATGTCTGAGGAATTGCAAGTAATTCATTAAGGGATTGAAGTAAGAGGCAAGAGATAAGACTGGAGACCTGGGCAGGGTCAAAATACCTATCATAAAGGATATTAGGGAGACATGGAAGAATTTTAAACAAAAGAATGACCCACCCCCCTAAAAGGTGAATTGAATGCTTGAATGTTGGCAAGACTGGAAGTGGAGAGAGTTTGGAGGGTTTTTTGTTCTATAATCAGGGCAAGAAAAAATTAAGGCCTAAAGCTGAAATTATGGCAGGTTTAATTAGGAAAACGATGAGTCAGTTTTAGACTCTGTGAGTTTGAAGTCCCTCTGGTAAATTCGGGTGAGATGTCTAGAGGCTGCTGGATTTATGAGTTTAGAAGGAGGGGTATCTGGGCTGCTGATACAAACAAGGGAGTCATTAGTATTGCTGGAAGCCAGGGATGAAGGTTAAGACCTCCCCAAAAGATTATTCAGGGTGAAGGGAGAAGAGGATTGAGTGTGAATTCCTGGGAACAGCAAACTCTAAAGGGGATGTAGAAGGAGGAAACACTTATAAAGGAGATTAAAGATTTGCCATGTAAGTAGAAGAAAATCCAGTATGTGTTCTCTCTGTGAATTCTACCAAATGCATACATCTGTTGACAGAATGAATGTCTCCACAAATACTTTGGAAATATCCTTTGGAATTTATAATTATTCATGTTTATTTAGTTAAAAATATATAAATTTTTCCTCTGTAATATTTGGTGGACATACTAAATAAGTCCAAATCAAGACAATCGTGAAATACAAGGGCTGTTGTTCTACTCACATATGGCAGTAGATGTGCCACACATTGAATCGTAGCCCAAATGGTTGATTCCTCACTATAGTCTGTGTACAGTCTTTGCTGCCTCAATCAACCATATATTAAAACCATCCATCCATCCTTCTAAGACTTATTTTTAAATAAAAACTAACTAATCTTTCACATATTGATAAAGTATAAAATGTTGCTTTCATATCCTCCATTCTTATATTTGCCCCCTTTTTTCTATTCACATCAGCATGTGACATTGCTGCTGTCACCAAATTAGTCATTTGAAATGGGAATATGAATTTAATAGTTTATGTCATCTCAAAAAGAACTTCATTCTAATATTTTACATTTACAAAATTATAATAATTGCAAAGTGATGTTTAAATTCACATCTTAGTGGTTTGGATTAGTAATGCATTTCCACCATCATAATTTTACAAATAAATCCTGATAGGATCTAAAAGTATAAAAGCAATTACTTGGGGGGGGGTAGCAGTGAAGATTTTAAAAAAATACTTATTTAGGGTTCCCCAAAGGCCCTAAATAAGTTAAAGGGATTATATGTATATTCTCCAAAAGTCCCATAGTTAATTCACTTTTGGAATACAAATGAAGCTTTAGATAGCAACATAATGCAATATGATTCTTACTGCTCATCAGACAGGGCAAAATATGAAATCCACCCTACCCTCCCCCCCAAAAAATAAAGATCAACGTAACGAAAGTATTCAGCACGCCAGAATTCATAATTGGACTAGTACACTGGAAATTATTACATAATATTGCCAACATGGTGAAGTGGAACCAGCCAGATTTGAGTTTGAAACCTGTCTCTGATTCTGACTATCTGGACATGATTTATAAGATGAGTCTCAGTGACATGAGCCATGACCATTGGATCCAGCAGAGGGAATGGATCCAACCTTAACCTAAATGTCATTTCTCATGGGGTGAACCAGGACTTGATAAGAGTCCTGCCTTATACAGTGAATTTTATACAGCAATACCTTAGGGTACAATCAAACAAATAGTTTTGAGTGCTAGCAATGTGCAAGAATGCAAGAAGGCAACTAGAAGATACTGCCAACAATATTTCTGATCAACTAAAAACTGTGATGAACCCCAAAACGTATGAGCATAATTATGTCTCAATGAGATCAATCCAAGTGGTATAACTGTGTAAATTGAAGTGTACCCCTAAAAGGTGTGAAATGAATGATACTTTGTTCTTCAAGATTGGATAAATAGTTGGATGCACAGCAAATATAATAAAAATTAGTAAAATTAAGGGTGTACAAAAGCCTCATCATGGATACTGTGCACAGTTGAGGGTTTCTCCTTTTATTATTTTCTTCTGAACTTAGCTTTAAAATGTATAAACTTTTATTTTTGAGTTTAAACTCTAATATACATTCACTGTAGAAAATATGGAAAATAAGGATAGCATAAAAAAGAAAATAAAATCACCTATAATCTCACTATCCTTTTGCCATTTTTTCTATACACGTATGTAATTGAAACAAAGGTATCATGATGTATATACATACAACTTTGTATCACATTTCCATTTTTTAATACCAGATTTTTTGACATAATTCACGTATCATACAATTCACCCATTTAAAGTGCACAATTCAGTGCTTTTTAGTATATTCAGAGGTTTATTCAACAATCACCACGGTCACTTTCTGAATATTTTCATCACACCAAAAGGAAACTCCATATTGCCCCCTCACCCCCACCTCCAGGCAGCCACTAATTTGCCTTCTGTCTGATTTGCCTATTCTAGATATTTCATTTAAATGGAATCATACAACATGTGGTTTTTTGTTTCTGGCTTTTCTCACTCAGCATGTTTTCCAGGTTCGTGCAATTTGTAGCGTGTGTCAGTTCTTCATTCCTTTTTGTCTGAATAATATTCCACTGTTTGGATAGACCCCATTTGGTTTATCCATTCATCCGTTGATGGACATTAGGGTTGTTTACACTTTTTGGCTATTACAAATAATGCTGCTCTGAACATTTGTGTACAAGTTTCTGTGTGGAATAGGTTTTCATTTCTCTTGGGCTGTTACCTAGGGGTAGAACTGCTGGGTCATATGGCAACTCTAGGTTTGATCTTTTGAGGAACTACCAGACTGTTTTCACAGGGGCTGCCCCTCCAGCAGTGTATGAATGTTCCAATTTCTCTTGCTTGTTATCTTTTTTTATTTTAGCTATCCTAGTGGATATGAAATGGTATCTTGTTGTGGTTTTGATTTTCATTTCCACTTTGAAAAGATGCTCACCATCTTCTCAGGTGCTTTTTGGCCATTTGTTTATCTTTCAAGAAATATGCATTCACATCCTTCACCCATTTTTAAAATTTGGTTGTTTTTTGTTATTGAGTTGTAAAAGTTCATCATATATTCTAAGTGCAAGTCCCTTATCAGATATATGATTTGTAAAATTCAATGGTGTCCTTTGAAGCACAATTTTTAAAATTTTGATGATGTCCAATTTATCTTTTTTTCTTTTGTTGCTTGAGCTTTTGGTGTCACATCTAAGAAACCATTGCCTATTCTAAGGTTATGAAGGTTTATGTCTCTGTTTTCTTGTAAGAGTTTCATAGTTTCAGCTCTTTGGTACACTCCCTTCAGTTTTTCACACTATCATGTTACTTTATAGTTGAACCCAAGAGTTTGGACTTGGTACCTCTGGCCATACCACTGATTTGTTACACTTAATATTTACACTTATGAATGCCAGGCTCCCTCTCCCCTGGAAGAATTACTTGGCACCCTCCATGCCCTGTGTGGTTCTGACTCAGAACACTGGGCTGTTGGAGGGGTCCCGCTGGGCAAGCTACCTTCACTGTGTATTCTTTTGTACTGTTGAGATTTTTTTCTAGTTTTTATTATTTTATCACTTTTGGTTAAAAAAAAAAAAGGTAACGGAATCCCGCTTCAAAATACTATTAATGTTTAGTCTTTTATGGTACTAAATAAGGGTGAAAGCAAGTGACTCACTGAAAGAGAAAGAAGGCACCCTGGGCTGGTGGCTGGTTCCCTGTCTCTCCCCCAGTGCCGTGCAGTAGGTGCTCAGGGAATTTGGTAAAAGAAATGAGGCAAGTGTTCCGCTTGATTGACGCTCTTTTTTTCCTTCCCATCCCCAAACAAACAAAAAAGGGGACTAGTCAGAGCCACAGCCCATCCCACATTGGCTCCTGTGGTGCCCCTTGTTCCTTCATTCATGGGATGTAAGTCTGTCGGCGTCCTCGCTACAGCTTAGTGCCCGAGTGGGAGGCAGATTGGTTGGGAGCTTAGTTCGTGTCTGGGTTTTCTCTCCAGGTCCAGGAGAGGCAGCGAAGATGTCTATCGAGCCGCCCGGTTTGTTTCCTGTGGGCCCCACAGCTCCCCTTCTGGAAGAGAACAGTGGAGCCCTGCCCACACCAGGTAGAGGTCGTCTCCTGAGGGTCCCTGTTGCCGCCCCACCCCTATCCCAGGTGGTGAGGTTGAGGCCCTCTCAACAGCGATCCAATCCCGATTCCATCTGCAGCCCTAAGCAGTGGCCTCCGGTCCAGCTCACTGTGTCGAGACTCTGGTTGAGCCTCCTCTTTCCGGTTCGCTATCCAGGCCGCACCTTCCAAGCCATAATGCAGCCCCCAATGGGCATACCACTGCCCCCTACAGACATTGTCCCCCCAAACTGTGAACCGCCGGGTCACCCAATTCCCAAGCCCGGCTTCGTCCATCCCACCCCACCTCCCATGTGAGCGCAGATGGCGCCTACACGCCTCCAGATGAGTTGGGAAGGGGTCTGAGGGGAGTATCAGGGGTCATCTCAGCTGCCGTCCAGCCTGTGCTGTGGTGTCTACTGTAGAGCAGGGGCTGCAGACATGCAGGATTAGCCCTGGCTTCAAGCTCGGGCTGCATGTGGACGTGGGAAGGTGACACCGAACAAGGTGCTGTGCAGGCACTGTGGGCTTGTCATGCTGGAGGTGGGCTGGCTCCAGGGAAGGCCCCGCAGTCACAGAGACTCATGCTAAGGACTAGCGGGTGCTGTGGGGCCTCTCCCCACCCGGGACTTAAGCCCAAGGTGCAGGCCTATGGCTTCTGCTTCCCAGCAGCCCTTCAGAGGGACTGCCCAGGCAGGAGATGGGCCTTGCACATTTTCTTTAATTAATATATTATGTACATTTCCTCTTATAATGCATATTCTTAGATACCATTTTAATTGCCTTGTAATGACATTGATTTGCCATATTTTATTTTCTCAGGCTCTTATGCAAATGAATATTTGAAATGACAATACAGAGTTGTTATTTAATTGTTCTATTTGACATTACAAATGACTGACAGCACTGCAGAGGATCAGATGGGGGTAATACATGTGAAACACTTTGAAAAGGCATAAAAGCAACTCTGAGAATGTTCTTATAAGTGAATCAGGAAAGTAAATATATCAAGGGTAAGAAAGGCAAAGTGGAATAAAGCTCTGAATTAAGTGAAGTTTTAGAAAGGAATAGTTCTGAACAACATCCTGTAAATAGGATAAACATAAAGCAAACTTTCAGTTCTGAGTTTGTATATTTTGTCTTGTGGCCCTTCATTTACCATCAAAATGTCCAAAATTATCAATATCTCAATCTGTTTCTCAGACTGATTTTTATATCTGGAGGAAGCAGCACAAACACTCATGAATCTTAACACTGGGATTAGAAAATATGGTTTCCATATAGGTATGAAATAGCCCAAAGCTGGTTGTGCTTCTGTCTTCCTTAGCAGATTGTAAACCCTGTTTAAAGTTAAAAAGTAATTGTTGCTTATATGTATTTTTAAGTTTTCTACAATAAATATGTAATATCTGTGTAATTTTTAAAAGTTATACATTATGGCAGACTGTGTTTTCGAATGATGGATATAACAATATCTCCCATTTCTATACTCCCTCTTTTCAATGTACCTTGCCACTCCCTCATCAAGAAGTGGAGTCTATACCCTCTTCCTTTGAAGCTGGGTGGATTATTGGTGAACTATGACTGTATAGACCAATAAAATTCAGCAGAAGTGATGCTATGTTACTTCTAAGGGTATGTCATAAAAGGTGATAGAGCCTTCATCTTGCTCTTTCTGGGATGCTTCCTATTAGAACCTAACTGTCATGCTATGAGGGAGCTCGGGCTGCTTTGAGAGGCCACATATGTGTATTCTGGCTAATAGTTCCAGCTGAGGTCCCAGCCAGCTGCCACATTAACCATCCACATGCAGCTGCATGAAAAACTCTGAGCAAGAACTGCCTTGCTGAGCCCAGTTAACCCTAGAAATGTGAGAGATAGTAATAATAGTAATAAGAATGAATGATTGTTGCTGGTTTACACCACTAAGTGTGGGGTGGATTGTTATGCAGCATAGACAACCAGAATTCACATAAACAAATACATTAAAAAGAAGGCTCTGAAACATAGTCAATCTGTCTAAATTGATGAAATGCTTATGTTATCCCAGTCCTACTATAAAGTGTTAGGCAACAGACGCTCAAACCCCAAATGGATGGAGAGCTGAAGTAACTACAAATTGAGAAGGTAAAGGGAGCTTTTAAAAACACTCTGAATCACAGCTGCAATACAGGGCTACACTGCTGTGCATGGCTGGAAAACACTAGTAGCTGTTGGACAGGGCTGGCAAAAATTCAAAGGTTGTAGGAGAGTCCAGTTTGTCCAGTTTGAGGACAACAGTGTATCTGAGAGGCAGTGTACTCAGCAAAATCAAAGTGACTCAGCAAAATCAAAGAGCCGTGTTCACATTTGGATTTTGGTTATATATTGGTCATTTTTATTTTTTGTAACACATATGCCAATTAACATGAGATAGCTCTCACTGCTTGAATCAATGTTTTGAATGTTAACATTCATCACACATATTTCTTTTTCTTTTTTTATTTATCATTTTACAATGTAGTTGATTTTCGTGGCCCTTTACCAATTCCTCCCTTTCCCCTTCCCTCTCCCCCTTTCCCACTCCCATCAACATCATATCTGTTCTCTTATCCTAACAAGTTCAAAGAATTATTGTGATCGTTATGTCTTTTTTTCCTATTTATTTGTTTATTTATTTATTTATTTTTATTGGCTCCCACATAAAAGTGAGAACATGTCGTATTTCTCTTTTTGTGCCTGGCTTACTTCTCTTAACTTAATTTTCTCTAAGTTCATCCATGTTGCTGCGAATGGTAGTATTTCATTCTTTTTTACAGCAGAGTAGTATTCTGTTGTGTAGATATACCACATTTTCCTTATCCACTTGTATGATGATGGGCATTTAGGCTGGTTCCAACTCTTGGCTGTTGAAAATAGAGCTGCAATAAACATGGGAGTACAGGTGTCCCTTTGACACGATGATTTCCATTCCTTTGGGTATATACCCAGTAGTGGGATAGTTGGGTCATATGGCAATTCTATCTGTAGTTGTTTGAGGAACCTCCATACTGTTTTCCATAATGGCTGTACCATTTTACAGTCTCATCAACAGTGTATTAGCAAAGTGTGGCTCTGCATAACCCTAGTCACACTTTTTCCCCCCTCTCTTAAACTAATTAAATAAACAGCACAGTCTAAAACATGTCAGAACTGTTCTTAAGGGACCATACAAGTATGAGGGAGATTTGGGGACCTGAAAAATAAGAGTCTATTACTGGATTACCAATCTTCAGTGACATTAGGCCATAAGAAGGAAACTCATGATCTGAGAAATCAAGTGCGACAATTGAGAGCTAGGAAAATACATCTAACTAGAGAGTGAATAAGGTTGGGTCACGTACTGTGCAGAGAGAGAAAAAAAACAGGCAATTTGGGAGCTACTTGAACATTTTTGTCCATCTCTTCATTTTTCTTAAATTTTGACATTGAGTCTTTTGTAAAGTTAGGGAGTAATTCTTAAAGGGCAAGTCTTGGTCCTTTGGCTGTCAGAGCCAGGCTTAGGGTTTCTTCGAGCTCATCTAATGGTAAGTTTTACACATTTAAGAGTCAGTTTGAGGTAGATTGAGGAATCTGATCCATTCCTCTTCCTATACCCTTCCATCTCATCCTCTATCAGTATGGGAAGTGTCTCAGAAAATTCACTATGTGTTTATCCTATAGAACATTGTAGAGGACTATTCCTTTCTAAAAATTCACTTAATCCAGAGCTTTATACTACTTTTCCTTTTTTTTTCCTCTTTGGTGCTTGCATTAATGATTCACTCATAAGAACATTTTCAAGTAGTTGTTATGCCTTTTCTAAATATTGCACATACATTACTTCCTGTAATGAATATTATAAGACATCTTTTTAGTTGCTGGGGAGCAAGTGAGAGGCTTTTACTAGGCCTGGAAACATAGGAGATGTTGAAATACAAAGTTTATGCATACATGTGGTGGTGATAACCTAGACATACTGAAAAACCAGGTTGACTTCCTAGGTGACTCAGAGGTGCAGGTTGGGCTCCCTGGGAAGCAGAGTCAGAGACATTTGCACATAGGGGCTTTATTGTGGAGTGCCCTACAGATCAACACTTGAAGAGTAAGGGAAAGAAGTGGGATCAGGCAGAAGGAGAAGTTGAATGTTAACACAGTTCCAAAAAAGAAGTCTCAATCAGCTACAGAGGGAACCCTGAAGATGAGACAACCCTTCAGGGTTGCCCTACTATACGTCAAGGGAGCTATGTCTTTATACTTCTGTCTTATGCTCATTGGCTGCTGTTTGCCCCTGGGAAAGACACATGACCTTAAACAAAGCAGTTTTTTTTCCAATGAGGGCAATTTCTGGAGAGAACTGATAACTAAAGACTGTTTCTTGGTTGCATTCCCAGCATCCCATTGAGCACACGTATAGGCTGAGAGAAAGGAGCTAAAGGAAAAGGAAATGTTGAACAGAAAAACAGTTAAGAATAATTGATTTCAAGTACTAAAGCTGATGAGAGGTAACAGAGTCCATGGCACATGTCTAGCAGTTAGGTATGGATGTTGAAGAAATCTCCCTCTTCAGAGGTGAAAGAAAAAGAAGGAAATGTAATCATTTTAAGTTTTCATGAATGAGTCTGTTGGTCCTGAAGGGGGATCTGGATGGCACAACATAGTCTCTACTACACTCAGAATGAATGCAAGGTCCTGTCCTTAAGCTTTTGTCAGACTTGGTTGAAGGATTTGTCCTGAAGAGAACAAGTGCTTGGGAAGGAAGGGGTAGCAAGGAAAACAGTTGCTGCAACGACCACATTCTTTCCTAGTAGAATTTTAAATGCTTGTCAAGATATACATAAAAGTTGAAAAAAATATTAAAGGAAACAGTTTGAAGTATTTGATTGAAATACCAGTTTTCAGACCATGAAATGGTACTCAAATGTGATGCCATGCATATGAATGGTCTGTAAAGGTGATCCATTGAAAATGGAGAGGTAAGAGGTGCACCACAAAAGAATGATGTCATGGAAGCCAAAGAGATAGTTTTAAGAAGGAAGAAGTAATTAGCAGTGTCAAATTTCAAGAACAGGACAAAAAAGAATCAAGTGGCTCAGAAACTAGGCATGAAGTTGTCACTTTGGACAAAATCATATCAGATGAATGCTTAGAGCAGAGGTCAGATTGCAGTTAAAGAGTGAGTGTAAAATTGAGAAGGGGTGTCATGAAAACAAACCTGTTTGGGTTTTTTTTTCATAATCCATGGAGAAGGAAAATGTAGACTTAATACTATATTGAGATTTTGATCTTCGGAAAGTTTTCTTCTGAAAAATGAATTTTTGAGCACAAGTATAGGCTGAGAGAAAGGAGCTAAGGGAAAAGGAAATGTTGAACAGAAAGACAGTTAAGAATAATTGATTTCAAGTACTAAAGCTGATGAGAGGTAACAGAGTCCATGACACATGTCTAGCAGTTAGGTATGGATGTTGAAGAAATCTCCCTCTTCAGAGGTGAAAGAAAAAGAAGGAAATGTAATCATTTTAAGTCTTCATGAATGACACCACAATAACCTCTTACTTATTAAGGACTCTCTACCTGGGAATAGGATTAAAATTAGAAAGGTGGACATACAGCAAGGATGGTCATTAGCTAGTAAGAAATCAACATGACCACTTCATGTTTCCTTTAGCTCATTTAAGAGGTTAGATGACTTATTTAGGATTCTAACACTAAATCAAGATGTATTCACTTGTTATCATCCAGGTGCTTGGCTGAAATATTATTTATTAATAAAATTGTAGAATTTTAAAGAAGAAAAGAACAATTTTAGGCGATGCCAAGGATAGGCTACTATGGCCATAAACATAACATCTACTGAGGAAGATGGCCCTAGGAAGTTCCTGATACTGAAATGTGCCATGTGATCCTATATGCCTGGCCTCAGCTGACTCTAAAGTAGCATTCAACTCTAAAGCAGCCAAACTACAGGATGCCTTGTGGTCCAGGAGGTGGCCTGTGAGAACATTGTCTATCAGGGATGATAGCGATGAACTGAACCAATTTAATCTCCTTCAGGTATATGGAGTAAAGAACAAAAGGAAATAGCAAAGAAATTGTTAGTGGGGGTAGAAGCTGAAAGATATACAAAGGGAAGACTGGTAATAGAGTCCCTGAGGCAACTTGGACTATGAAGGGTTCATGGATGACCAGAATCTAGGAATAAGGAGCAGCTGGAAAACATACAAAGAGGGCGAGGCCAATGGAATCCTAAGTGCTTGGCCCAAGGTCACATACTTAGTGACTACCAAAGTCTGAACCAGGGAACTATTTAGACTTTTTTCTTTCTGTTTCTGCAACAAACAAATGCCTTCAACTATACCACAGTGGTTTCCAAATCTGGCTGTGAATCAGAATCAACTAAAAAGGTTTTGAAAAATACACTGCTGATCCCTAGGCTCACTTGTGGAAATTCTTCTTCAGTAAGTCTGACTGGAGACTTTGGGTCTGTACTTTTGACAAGCTCCACAGGTGATTCTGATATGGGAGGTCAACTGACCTGTGTTTGGGAATCAGTATTACAGGACATAGCTCTGTGTGCCCAAGTGCTGTTAGTTACTCATTTTAAATTCAGGTCCATGAAGGTTCGTTGTAACTATGGTGACAGAGCAGGCATTAACAGGAATATTTATACTACCAAGATTGAAAATGAAGGGAATTTCATTACCAGTGTAGCAATTACTCTTTTCTGGGTTGGCAAGAAACCTAGAAGCTCCTGTTTAGAAAACAGATCATACATTCCTTCCCCTGACTCTTTAGCAAAATGACTAAGCCTGAGTTTTCATTGTATTTTTGTAATTTTTAACATCTTTGTAAGCATACCTGTACAGAGAAAAGTATTTTTTAGAAGTGCCTTCCAGAGAATGAAGACTTAGTATAATTACCTTTGAAACTCATGGCAAATATATGGGGCACATCAGAAGATAACCTGTGCATATAGAATGGATATTAAAGAATGGAACCTTTTTATTATTTTGCACACTATACCCTGTGTTTTTTGTATCCACATACCTACACAGCATGGTTAGAACACAATAAATCTCTTGACTGACTGATTGATTAGGATCTCACATCAATGTCATGGTAGTCTTCTATTTTCATTTCCTTTCCACCATTATTCTCTACTCTTTGTCCTTTATCTCCAGACAGAGTAGAAATCCAGTAAACCAGTATCTTGTAGTTTGGAAGCCTCCAAGCAGTCCTATGTTTTAAGGCATGACTTCTCAAGGAGGTGGTATTACCTCCGAGGGGGCAAAAATTTGTTCTTGGGGAAGCCATAAAAAACTTAGATATTTCATTTATTCATGGCCCTCCAAGGGGCCACACAGTGCATAAACAAATATAAAGTGAATCTGTGGTATTAAAATTTTATGGAGTTGGGGGTTTATTTGGAAAATATGTTAAAAAATGCTCTTTGGGGGGAGTGATAATCAAAAAAAATTGAAAAGCACTTTTAAGAGCTCTACAAAATCTTTGCTACCTAGCATCTGGGCTTTGTCTCAGGGCAGTGACACAGATTGCTGTGAGGGGTGCCAGTGGTAGATTGGCAAAGTGAGTGAGTCAGAATGCCTGGCTCCCTGGTTGGCTATTAAAGACTACTTGGGTAGTATCACATTAGCAGCCAAGTGTTCTGTTTGAGGAGTACTTCAGGAGTTAGCACTCTTCAGATGAGCCTGAAGGATTTAATACAATGAACAAGATTTCAAGGGGTGGCTGGGTTTTTGTAGATGGAGGCCCCTCATTCAGTACAAGAGGAAATAGGAAACAACTGATACTAATGGAGGCATTACAATAGTGGAAGAGCCAACTAGTAAGTCAGGTATTCAAAATGTTATTCACCCAGAGATGCCTCAAGAAATGGAAGAGAGAGAACAAAAGCATAGAAGTAAATGAGCCCAAACATCATGACTCAGTTAAATATATTTGGTCCAAAAGTCATTACTGTACCAGAAGTAACGAGTCTAAATAGTGTTCTAAATGATTTCTATCAGAAAAACCCTCCAATGGAGCATTTAATTGATTATTCAGGTAACTACGTGATCTAGAGTTAACCATTTTTGTCTAATGAGTGGCTTTTCTTCGTATTCAGGACAAAACCAGTTTTGTTGATATGAATAATGCATTAATTAAAGTTATTTTTTTAAAAAAATCTTTTGGTTTTTTGTTTGTTTTTTTTTATTATTATTATTATTTTATTTTTACATATTCTTTATTTTCTTTCTTTTTTAAAAAACCTTACATTTGGGCTGGTTCCAACTCTTGGCTATTGTAAAGAGTGCTGCGGTGAACATTGGGGAACAGGTATACCTTCGACTTGACGAA